>NW_019272059.1:130752-133714 GCF_002738345.1 Cucurbita maxima
TGTCTGAGCCCGGGTTCGAACCGGGGACCTCTAGTGTGTGAGACTAGCGTGATAACCAACTACACCACCCAGACAATCTGTTTAAATCCTCTGAGGAGTTAAAATTTCCTTTTAAAAAAATACATATTAAAACAAAATACAAAAATCAATTTGTGTCTGAGCCCGGGTTCGAACCGGGGACCTCTAGTGTGTGAGACTAGCGTGATAACCAACTACACCACCCAGACAATCTGTTCAAATTCGCTGAAGTGTTAAAATTCCCTTTTAAAGAAATACATATTAAAACAAAATACAAGAGTCAATTGTGTCCGAACCCAACCCAGGTCCGAATCGGGGTCTCTAATGTGTAAGACTAGCGTGATAACCAACCACACCACCCAAACATTCTGTTTAAATCCTCTGAGCTAGTAATTTAACTAATATAAAATAATCAAAGTTGGGAAACAAATTATGTGTAAACTTTGGTTCAAACCACCTCTAATGTATGAGGCTAGCGTGATGACCAACTACACTATCTATATAATTTAAGTGTTATACACACTTATGTTTTTGAAATATTCAAATATATATATATATATATATATTTCATTCAAAATTTTAATTTTTATGGATTAGTATTTGATTAAGATACTCTAAGAATTACAATATTGCTATTAGATATATAATCCTAGACCAAACTACAATTTGTATATATGAACAAAAACGAAAAAAGGTTACCTACTATTGACGTGTGTATATATATATATATATTTAATTTTAAAAAAATCTAGGCAAATTAAAATGTAGATGGAGATAACGTTATCATTTATCATTTGATATTAATATTTTAAATGGAAAATGCATCAAAGTAACAAGAAGATAATTTAAAAGTAGGGCGAAAAAGATGCATCAGTCCTCTATGCCGTTCGATTGATAGAGCGTACCAGTCTTACAATGTAGCCGCTTGTAGGCTATAATTGCGGTGTTTATATATATAGGGCTGCTCCAAACCTTCTCTTTTAGTTAAATGGAGAAATTAAGAAAGGCGCCATCAAATCGAGGAACTCGCTGATATCAGTAATGATGAGCGATTAAAAAATTTCAAATCCCGGTTAATTACAAAGCCAAATTAATCGCGATTATCCGTTTGCTCATGCTTTAATCAAAGCCTCCATCAACCCCCCATTTCTCTATCTTGCTCCAGCTCCACGTTTCATTTCAAACTGCGAATTTTGATTTGATCCATTTGGAAATAAATCCGTGTGCGGTTCTTCAAATTTCATCTTCAAGCTGCAACTTCGGTAGTTGGAGGGGTTTTGTGCCGGTCTCGAGTATTGCGATTTGAGCTTCCTAGGGCTTTGGTCGAATGGCTCAGTCGGCGGGGGGAACTCGGGTGGTGGCGGATTATCTGGTTGGTCGGCAAATTGGGTCCGGTTCATTCTCGGTGGTGTGGCATGCGAGACATAGAGTTCATGGAACGGAGGTGGCCATCAAGGAAATTTCCATGAGCCGGCTCAGTAAGAAATTGCAGGATAGTCTTATGTCTGAAATCTTTATCTTGAAGAGGATTAATCATCCTAATATCATCCGATTGCACGATATCGTAGAGGTCAGTGTTTAGTTCTTGAAGTTATATTCGTCGATGCTTAGAGAATTTTAGATGGGGTTGAGAAGTTTATGTTGTATTGTGCAATCGTTCTAGAATTTTTGGGATTAGAGAAGCTCTAGATATCATTTAAAGGATAAGAAACAAGTTTTTACAAGATTGTGCTTGGTTTTTTTGTTAAGGTTAAAATCTTCTGAGCACATTGTCCTGAGAAAGGTTCGTCGCGTTTGGGGTTCAAATTTTAATTAACGGCTGAAGTAGAAGGAATGGTTGATGAGAATTTTTGGAAGCTGCCGGCGTACACTATTAGTCATAAACCCTTGGAAAGATCTTACATACTGACTCAAATGATATGGAGTTGAAGGGAACTGTTTTCTTTTTTCAACTTTTTGAGCTTCCTCGCTTTATAGGTGTTATACGAAACAATTTTTAGGCTGGGTGTATTTGGTGTAGGCAACAAGGTCTGAAGGGTCGAATGGGTGCAATCATTTATAGGAAGTTTATATTATTTTTCCGCTCCTTGGGAATCCGTTGCACCAGACATGCAATCTTTTACGTCGAACATTAGTTTTTTTCTTTTCTAATTTGTTATTCGGAGGAGGTGTTGTGAATGGAATTCATAGGAACTGGTGATTTTGTTAGCCTGGCGAAGGACAGAGCTTGAGAGAAATATCTAGTTTCTTCCTGCTTTTGTTGAGATATTTACCTCCATCCAGGTTCCCGGGAAGATACATCTGGTACTGGAGTACTGCAGAGGTGGTGACCTTTCTTTT
This sequence comes from Cucurbita maxima, assembly GCF_002738345.1. Classification (NCBI taxonomy): domain Eukaryota; kingdom Viridiplantae; phylum Streptophyta; class Magnoliopsida; order Cucurbitales; family Cucurbitaceae; genus Cucurbita; species Cucurbita maxima. The sequence goes on from NW_019272059.1 coordinate 133,111, forward strand.
TACATTCAGCAGCGCCATGGCAGAATCCCGGAAGCAATTGCTAAGCGCTTCTTGCAGCAGCTTGGTATGCTTTAGCCCTTTTTTTTGGGGGGGGGGGGGGGGGGGGGGGGTGTTGGGATTTCTTAATTAGTTTTTTCCCCCCACCCCCTCTTCATTCTTTTCTTCAACCTTTTCTGTGTAAATGCAGCTGAAAATGTGACACACTTTTGGCTATAAAAATAAAATTAAGAATCTTAGTCACATTCCATAAGCACGCGAATGAATTATACCAAAATTTACGAGAGGAACCTAAATATAAGTAGACTATATGATGAACTTGACACCACGTTCTTAACTACTGATATGATGAAAGATGTGATACGTGGGGTGGCGCAGAAGATAAGACCAACTTGCCGAGGAAGTCGACGTTGAGACTTCCCAAGTAGAGATGATCCCGAAACTCCACAGCGCTTGTGAGGAAGGAGATAACCTTCCCATTATCAAGTTTATGCAAAACTGTACCTCACACTATTGAGGACATATTCTATTTATATTGGCAAAAGATTAACTAATAGATCCGATTTCATAGGAAACTAACGAAGTAAGCCTATTCTTATGGCATGAC
>NW_019272059.1:133798-227122 GCF_002738345.1 Cucurbita maxima
TGTTGGGATTTTTGCAATTTGTATATATTTTTCTTGAAGTATAGTAATAAATATTCTTGTGAATGGCAGCGGCTGGCTTAAAAGTCCTTCGTGACAACAATCTTATTCACAGAGATCTTAAGCCACAGGTTTTGATTCATAGTCCAATCTTTTGGTTATATCTCATTTTTCTAGTGCTGTTTAATAAACTCCATTTTTAAGTTCCATTGGGCAAACGTACATCAGCTAGCAAGATAACAACATCAAGCTAGCCATGTCGAATGTGCTTGATGGTTTTTCGATATTGAATAAGAGGACGAGTGATGTTTGTTATGGCCAAATGTCCAACATTGTATGTCAAAGTTTTGTTTCTTAATAAATATTCAGCGTGCTCTTAGATTTCTGATGGGCTGAGTATGCTGTTTAATTCTTCCATTTTTGTCGTGGCTTGTTTTTCTTTTGGGTAGAATCTCCTGCTTTCTACAAGTGGCGACAATTCAGTTTTGAAGATTGCTGATTTTGGATTTGCAAGGTAGAATGGATTCTCCCCGCATTTATCCTTTACAGATATATTGAATCTTTATTTTCATACCGTGAAATGGAATTATGCCATGTCTTTGTACTGCCCATATTTACATTCAGAAGAGCAACAGAAAGATAGTTGTGATATCTGTTATCGGTCTCACCAGAGAACTACTTCACTATTCATCAAGATAAAGATTCTAGCTTAAACTAATGTTGGTGCTTAAGTTTTTGATTGGTAATGAAAGTTTTTCCCCAATGGAACTTATTATTGCCATGTCAAATGATTCTCCTATAATCCCTTCGTTCAAGCTTTATATTCTCCAATTTGTTTTGCTAGATCTCTGCAACCTAGAGGTCTTGCAGAAACCTTGTGCGGCTCACCACTTTACATGGCTCCGGAGATCATGCAACTCCAGAAGTATGATGCCAAGGTAATGTCTGTATGCTTGCATACTTTTTGGAATTGTAATATGAAATCAAACTTCATTGTATTAACCTTGAACTGAATACGCAGGCAGATCTCTGGAGTGTTGGTGCTATATTATTTCAATTTGTAACAGGAAGAACTCCATTCACAGGAAACAACCAAATACAGGTACAGTTAGTGTTATATTTTCTTCTTTGTTTCATGCCTAGAGTGCTTTTTTATTATTCAAACACCATTGCCTAACCTACTATGTTTTTATTATGAATTTTCAGTTGCTCCAGAACATTGTCAAATCAACAGAATTACATTTCCCTTCAGATATTAATGACTTGAGTTTTGAATGCAAGGATCTGTGCAGGAAATTACTACGTCGAAATCCAGGTAGAGAACGTGCTTGAAAGCTTAATTCTTGAAATTTTTTTTGGGTGCATTGCCACATTTTGAGCTTTTCCATCTGAAGAATGAAGGAGTGCTTTAGTATGATGAACTAACTGTACCTTGATATCAGATGCCTCGATTTCTTCTTTAGCAACTTCTGACCTTCTGGTTCGCTATAAGTAGTATGTAAGAGGTGGAATTTAATTCAGCTTGATTGTATCTTAATTGGCAGTTAAAAATGGTTTCAGGTAAAGCTATTTGACAATATGAAATATCTGTCTTTCCGTACAAATGAAATAAAGTATGATGTGAAGGCTACGCTTATGTGCTCAAGTTGCTGGCCTGAATTCTCACTCTTCTATTGGCTGCAATACCTTCCAATTACCAGCTTTTTTGTATCCTAGTAAATCTTTCTTGACTTATGTTATATGGCAAGGGAATGTGCAATCTTCTTGAAATACCAGTTGCACGGGTGTTACTTTTATTTGTTTGTACATTGATCTGATGAAATTACATTCTTACATTTTGTATTACTTGCCAATGTTTATGCTAAGCTGCTATTAACTTTCGTAGGATTTCTTCTCATTTTCGTTCTTTTCTGTTCATTGTCATTTTATATGCAGTGGAGCGATTGACATTTGAAGAATTTTTTAATCACCCATTTCTGTGTGCTAATCAACCAGATGAATTGTTGGGGTAAATAAGCAAAGATTTCAGCTTTTGTCAATCAATGTTTGTGCTATCAAAATAATAGAATTTCAACCCATGTGCATACAGAAGTAAGAGGTCATCAAGATTAGTGGATGGATTTCCTTTTTCAAAATCTGATCATGCTGGTAGCATGGAGGAAAATTCACAAGATGATTATCTACCTTTCTCTCTAGACGATGATTCCAGTGGTCCTGAGGGAAGTCCGTCCTTTGTAAGGAGGAGGTCTTCAATGAAGTCTACTTGTGGATTTTCCCCTGATAAAAAGGTTGATAGAGGGACCAGAGATAGTACTTCCAGATACAGTAGCCTTCCAGATAAAAGGGAGATTACTACTCCCCTAGTGGATATTCGTGTTCAGGGAAGAAATATACTCTCTGATAGAAGTCTGAATGCCGGTTTAAGGTCTGCAAACCCACAATCAGTTAATACTCGGCCTAGAGGTATGAAGTATATTGTTTTCCATCGGCCTTTGGGATTTTGCTGTCTAGAACCAGAATGGTCTTACTATTGTATTTTTTCCCTTAAATTTTATTTCTGGAATCGTAGTTGCGGATTCACTGGAGTTGATTGATCAAGATTATGTTCTTGTATCTGGACCCTCTATGGATGATTATGCCTCATCTTCCTTAGCAAATGCTTCCAAGCCAATCCTTTCATCTTGCAAATCACAGAGTCCTACTCAAACATCCGTAAGTTTAGGTGCTGCATTGACTGCACCAATGCCTATCATTGGCAAAGCTACCAGTAGCAGCTCTCGTATGGGAAGCTTGGGAAGTCAAAGCTCTGCTCCGGGGTCATTGGATATGGAAGATACTTTGGAACAGCCATCTGCAAACTGCACGGCAAGAATCAAGTCATTGCAGCAGTCTGCATCTACTATTACAGAATTAGTAAAAGAGAAGGTAAGTCGATTTTCTGCTGGTAACAGCTAAATGCTTTATTTTACCATCCAGTAATAAAATCTGTGGGCTGTTTTCTTTTCTGTATGGAGGGTGGTGGGGAGAGAAATAAGATATCTGACTCTCTGAGATATATTATATTCGAGGCTCACAACGTCTTTGTTCGATACTTGAGATTCTATTAACATGACTAAGTTAAGATAAGCACATGACTCTGATACCGCTAATAGGAACAACGGACCTCCACGTTGGTATGATATTGTCCACTTTGAGCATAAGCTCTTATTACTTTACTTTTGGTTTTCCTAAAAGGGCTCATGCCAATAGAGATAGTGACTTTACTTCGGTACCTTGGATCTTCCCTTTAATTAACCAACCGAAGTGGGACTCCAATACAAAATTGTTACAAGTACAACATATCATATGATTCTCCCAGGTCTAGGTGTCTAACAAAAATTTCCATGTATAGTTTCTTACGTCAAGTGCCTCTGTTTCATTCTTATAATTCCATGCATGTTAGGTTTCGATGGTTAAAAGAATAGAAAGATATTATTCTGTTCCTTATTTATGATATGAGCAAAGTACTTTTATCCTTGCACTATTGTTGGATTAGTATTCAAATGCTTTTTTTTTTTTTTTTGGTCTTTGTTGGATGTCCCTATATGGCAGTTACCTTGTATTTTGTAATACTAAAATCTAGTTAAAAGGACTACATATGGCATAAGAAACTTACAGTGTCATATTTATTTTAAAAGATCACTGCCGGTAGACAGCTTGAAGCATTCTCAATTCAGCTTGTTATTCTTGCAATCTGGAAAAAAGCTCTGGACATATGCCACACACAGGCTGCTTCAGCTTTAGAGGGAAGTCCAGGCCAAGGCTCTGCAGAAAGTAGGAGAAGCCTCCGCAAGAAACAAGGAAGTTCTCTTGGGAAGGGAACTCCGCTTATGGTTGACTCACTTCAGCCAGTGGATATTTCCACTCAAGTTGAGAAGGAATTTCTTCGGGAAGTTGAATATGCTGAAGAACTTGCCAAGGTTGTTGAGCCCGGTAAGTTTTCGATTGTGAAATTTTCCAACTTATACCGAAAGAGTCGTGTAGGATTATTATTCATTTTCCAGCCTTTTTAGTTTGCTGATCTGAAGTTCGGACATGAAAATATCCATACCAAGCTAGAGAACACCCAAATTCAACTATAAAAGTGTGCTGCACAAGGCCCCATTCCTGAAATTGAAATGCCAACCCCAAAACCTAAAATAACCACATAACCATAAAAGTCAAGTCTTAAAAAAACAGAATACATATTGCCAAGCCGAGGATAGGTTACTGGCATAAAGCATGTGCCGTCAACCAAGAGGTTAGTCATTCAAATCTCTCACTCTCACTTGTTGAACTAAAACGAAACGCTGTAAGCGGCAGCCTTCCAGTGTGGAGATGCCAAGAGCAATGTGTGCCTTTTAGTACTAGTTGGAATATAATGGCGTAGATATGTTTGTGCAACAGTCTTGTCCCCGCATACTCGATTTGTCACCAATCTGTTACATTTTTTTTCTTTTTATTGATCTTAATATTGCAAGCATATACAATAGTTAGATCGGGAGAGAGAAGTTCTCCATTTGCTGATGCACGCATGGTTGCAGGTAATACCGAAATGCCAGATGCAATAGAGACAATGTTTCAATCCGCTCTAGCTTTTGGAAGGCATGGAGGCGTGAGTACTTATATTATTAGTTTCCTGATTTGCCTGAATTTGGTATCATCTGTATAGAACATCAAAAAAGCATTTCTACTATGATATCATCATCATGTTCCATGGGATATTGATTGACTGATTTCTGGATGTAATATGACGACTGGCACAGGTTGAGGAGCTCATGGGTGAAATGGAAAGTGCAGCTGGCTTGTATTCAAAAGCTGCACAATTGCTGGTTTTCCTTCTCGTAGAAGCACCATCCCTCATACTAAACCCGCCATTTTCTCTAACAAATTCTGACCGATACCGGTTGCGAAGCTACATCGACATTCTTAGTAACAGGCAAGGCTACTTGAGATCTCAACGGTTGGCTCTTTTGAAGAGCGAGAATCAACAAAGTCCTCCCTGAAATAAGAGGCCAATTTTTTGTTTTTGTATTATGTTCAGAAATGAGCAGTATGTAAAATCATTTCTTTGTACAGTGTAACTAACACTATTCTTTGAGTAATAGAGGGAAAGGCGTAAGTGGCTGTGAACCTTGGGGTGATTGGATCTCTGCGGGACTGTAACGCCGCAACGCTCTTTACTCTCTTGTATGAGCGCCATAAAGCATGGAGTTCGCATTCATTTCATCTCTCGCTCAAGTTGAACCAACTTTCAGTCCTCAGGTACATAACAATTTCAACAATTTTTATATATAATTTCAAGGGACAACTCTTGCATCATTTATTTTTTTAAAAAAAATATGTACGCTACCGTTCAAATATCTACCCTTGATGGTCAACCTAACAATGTTAAAACGTTTTTGTTAGAGAGAGATTTCTACACTTATAAAGGAATGCTTCGCTCCCATCGATATGGGATCTCCCAGGTATATATATTATATATGATTTTGTTCATATTAAAATGTTATTAATAAATTTTTTCAAGAATACAATTTACGGACGAAAAGTATGAAGTCTGAAATTGTATCGAGAATTTCAATTCCAACCACGGGGATTTGAATATTAATTCCTAGTTCATATTAAATCAAACATTCTAATTTTATTTATCATCTATTCATTATTCATTATTGACTTTGACTTTATGAATTATAATTTCGTTTATCATCCATTGGTTATGGAAGTCGAATCAATTTGTTATAGAAATTTTATTCCACATTTAATTTGTATCCCTTTCAAATGAAAATTTGACTATTTTTTAATATGAATCTCATTTAAAGGCATTATCGATACTTAGTATTAACATAAATATAATTCAATAAATTAATATATTATTCGAATTAAAAAAAATAGAAGTGGGTAATGGGTATTTCGAACAAGGGAAAGGCCATGAAATGTTCAAAGTCAAGAACCCTAATATTTATAATTTAAGTGAAGTGGGTGATAAATTAACTATCAGTATCAATAATGATGAAGCTCCATTGAAGATCCTTCCAAATGTGACATTTCTGGAAAAGGCAGCCATTTATGACCATTCATCGCCTAAGCTCTTGCCGTTTCCTTCCAGTTATTGACCCACAAAAATTCAATTCAATTCTCATTCTTATAAATTCCATTCCAAAACTTAGCTTCTGAAAACTCCTCAAGATGTTGATTTCTCTACTTCTTGCTTTCTTCTCTGCTTGGCCTCCTCCGCCGGTAATGGCGTTGCAGAGGCTGACTTCCGGCGACTACATGGCGGTGGACAACGCCAACCACTTCCTAATTTCCCCAAATGGAACCTTCTCTTCTGGGTTTTATCGCGTCGGCAACAACTCCTATTGTTACTCAATATGGTTCACTAATAGCTTCAATAAAACACTTGTATGGATGGCTAACAGAGACAAACCGGTGAACGGAGAGCAATCTCGATTAACCCTCAACGCCGATTCCAATTTGGTTTTGACCGACGCCGACGGCACTGTCGTTTGGTCCACCGACACAGTCTCCGACGGCGAAATCGAACTCCGATTACTCGAAACAGGAAATCTCGTAGTGATGAACCAATCCCAAAATTTCATTTGGCAAAGCTTTGATTTCCCTACTGATACTCTGCTTCCAGGGCAACGATTTCTCAAATCATCAACTTTGATATCAATGAGAACCCAAGGAACATATCTATCAGGCTTTCATTACTTCAAATTCAACGACGATAATGTGTTGAATCTCATTTATAATGGCCCTTCCCTCTCTAGTGTCTATTGGCCTTACACAATGGTTCTTGTCTTCGAAAATGGCCGAACTCCTTACAATAGCTCAAGAATTGCAATTCTAGACGAAATGGGTGGGTTTCAATCGAGTGATAGATTCAAATTTAACGCTACGGATTATGGGTTTGGTCCAAAAAGGAGATTAACGATGGATTATGATGGGATTTTGAGATTGTATAGCCTGGATGAAGCCACTGGAGCTTGGAAGATCACATGGGTTCCTGATGGGCGTGTTGATGCTTGTATGGTTCATGGGTTGTGTGGAGATTATGGCATTTGTGAATACAATCCATTTCCATCTTGTTCTTGTCCCCCTGGTTTTTACAGAGCCGATTCATCAGATTGGACTAAAGGGTGTAAGCCATTAATGAATTTGACGTGTGAGTCAATGTCCAAGGAAGTGGATTTCATTCAATTTCCTAACACGGATTACTTCGGCTATGATTGGAGTTACGCGCAGCACGTTTCCATTGAAGTGTGTAAGGATATTTGCCTTAGTAGCTGCGAGTGCTCTGGATTTGGCTATGCACTTGATGGCTCGGGGCAGTGTTATCCCAAAAGTGCTCTTCGAAATGGGTATCGAAAGCCGGATCTTGCGGTTACGATGTTCATGAAGGTGCCGGAGGCTATGGTGAGATCGACAGTGGAGGCATATTCTAATGAATTGAATTGCTCGATGGAAACAGAGCTTGTTATGAACACTCACATGGAAGGGGGGAAAGGTAGTAAATTTGAATACATGGGGCTGTTGATCGGTGTGGTGGTGGCTATTGGGGTGAGTGAGGTTGTGTTTGTCGGGTTTGGTTGGTGGTTCATTTTTCGTAAGAGGGTTCGTGAAGAATTGGTTAATATGGGTTATGTTGTCTTAGCTATGGGGTTTAAAAGATTTTCATACGATGAATTGAAGAGAGCTACCAAAAATTTCAAGCAAGAGATAGGTAAAGGTGGGTTTGGGACTGTTTACAAGGGCGAATTGGACGATGGAAGGATCGTGGGGGTGAAGAGATTAGAAGGCGTTTTACAAGGAGATGCAGAGTTCTGGGCAGAGGTGAGCATCATCGGAAAGATAAACCACAAGAACTTAGTGAAATTATGGGGTTTTTGCGCTGAAAAACACCACAAGATGTTAGTTTATGAGTATGTAAAAAATGGGTCATTGGACAAACACTTATTCTCATCTTCTTCGTTAAATTTGGATCAAAGATATGAAATCGCCGTTGGAACAGCAAAGGGTTTATCGTATTTACACGAAGAATGTCTTGAATGGATTCTTCATTGCGATATCAAGCCACAGAATATACTTCTTGACGAGGACTTGGAGGCCAAGGTTGCGGATTTTGGAATGTCGAAGCTTTTTCGAGAGATTAATGAAAGTGGGTTCTCAAAGGTGCGTGGGACGCGAGGCTATTTGGCTCCCGAGTGGATGATGAACCTTAAGATTGATGCGAAGGCGGATGTTTATAGCTATGGCGTCGTTCTTTTAGAGCTTCTTACCGGGAAGAATGCTTCTAGTTTTCGATCGTCGACCACCTGCGACGATGGCGGATGCGTGGATTTAGTGAAGTGGATAATGAAGAACGTTGAGGATGGTGAGGTTGGTAAGGTGGTGGATCCGAGATTGAATGTGGAGGAGGATCAAATGAAGAAGATGAAGGTGTTGCTCAAAGTGGGTCTTCAATGTGTTCGTGAAGATCGGAACTTGAGGCCTGTAATGAGTAGAATTGTTGAACTTCTTGCATGCTGTGAAGAACCAGAGGATTTGAATATTAGTTTCTAGTTAATTTTAATTATTTATCTTTTGATTACTGGGAGATTTAATATATATGTGAGAATGAGTACATTAATGAACCGAGATAATAAAAATTATCTTGAGAATGTGATGACTAAGGGAGGTTTAAAAAAATTGAAAAGTCACTACTTATACCAATAAGGTGTATGGGTGCACGCCTATATCTATTGGATATTATTCTATTGGCTTATGTGAGAACTAATGTCCGTGAGGAGAACGAAAAGTTAAAGCTTTTTCCTAGTATACGCGTAATGGGGAAGCCCAAAAACTTTAAGAAAAAGTCCAAATAGGATAGTATACGGATGAGTACCGGTTCTGCTGTGTAACTCTAAAAGATACGTTTTAATCTCATCGGGCAAGCCCAAAGATGGGTTTTCCAGAAGACAATATCTGCTACCGGTGGACTTGGGCCCTTACAGGAAAGGAGATGCGTTTTAAGCCCATCGAAAGATGAGTTTTCTCTCAAAGATGACAATATTTGCTCACGGTAGACTTGAGCCCTTACAGAAAAGGAGATGTGTTTTAAGTCCATCTGACAAATCTAAAAATGGGTCGATGGGCTTTTCCTAAAAGAGAACAGTATCGGTTGCATGAGAACAATATAGGAGATGACAAGTCTAAATATGGGTTGACGGGCCGAAGTGCATGAGTTAAACCGAGATAACTTGCTATCTACTCCAATGAAGTCTAATATTGCTTCTTCCCATCCGCCATTGACCCAAAAAGGAAGACTAAGTTGTTGCATGAATACATTCCAGAACGTCTAAACTGGTTCCAAAATCTCTTACAAAGGCCACCATTTTTGCAAGTTTTCGTGTTCAAAATTCTCCAAGCTCATAATGTTCGTCTCCGCCCTTCTATTTTACTTTCTTCTTTCACCGTCATCGGCTCCGGCTGAACCAACTCCACCACAACTCCAGAGGCTAACTCAGGGAGGATCCATATCCGTCGAAGACCAGACTCAATTCCTAACTTCCCCAGATGGAACCTTTTCATCTGGGTTTTACAAGGTCGGCAACAATTCCTTCTGCTATTCAATTTGGTTCGCAAAAAGCGCCGATAAAACTGTCGTTTGGATGGCAAACAGAGACAACCCAGTCAACGGACACCAATCCAAATTGATCCTCAAAGCCAACGGAAATCTGGTACTCACCGATGCAGATGGCTCCCTCACATGGTCTACAAACACAATCACTACAGAACAAGTTGAACTTCGGCTTCTTGAGAATGGAAATCTTGTGCTGATGAACCAAATCGGAGGGTTTATTTGGCAGAGCTTCGATTCCCCAACAGATACTCTGCTTCCACAGCAACAATTTCTCAAGAATTCCACTCTGGTTTCAATGAGAAGTCCAAGTACTTACCTATCTGGGTTCTATTTCTTGAAATTCAACGACGACAATGTTCTAAATCTCATTTATAATAGCCCTTCGCTCTCGAGTATCTACTGGCCTGATCCTGGTAGGAGTGTGTTTGATAATGGTCGAACTCGGTACAACAGCTCCAGAGTAGCAATTTTGAATGACATGGGAAGGTTTGAATCCACTGACAACTTGAATTTCAATGCTACGGATTATGGGTTTGGTCCGAAAAGGAGATTAACAATGGATTACGACGGAATTTTGAGATTGTATAGCCTTGTTGAATCAACCGGCACATGGAACATATCATGGCTTCCGATGGGTCAACTAGATGCTTGTTTGGTTCATGGGTTATGTGGAGAATTTGGAATTTGTTCATACAATCCATTCCCCACTTGCACATGTCCTCCTGGTTTCACTAGAAACGATGCTTCAGATTGGAGTAAAGGCTGCAAACCTTCTTTCAATCTGAGCTGTGATTCCCAGAATTTGGATTTCATGCAAGTTCCTCGTACGGATTATTATGGCTATGACTTGGTGGGTTACACCAGAGGTGTCTCTATTGAGACATGTAGGAATTCATGTCTCAAGAACTGTCAATGTTTGGGATTTGGATACTCAATGGAAGGATTTGGACAATGCTTTCCTAAAGGAGCTCTTCGTAATGGGAATTTAAAACCTGATAGCATTATTCTTATGCATATCAAGATTCCAAAAGAAAACAGAGTAGCAGAGATGAAAGAAGGAGATTTGAAATGCTCTGCTTCAGAACTGGTTCCAACCACACAAGTATATGCAGAAAACAAAGCTAAGTTTCGATACATGGGATTAATGATTGGATTTGTAGGTGTTGTTGGGTTCATTGAGTTCATTTTTATAGGATTTGGGTGGTGGAATGTGTTCCGGAAGCGAGTTAATGAAGAGTTGGTTAACATGGGTTACATTGTCTTAGCCATGGGATTCAAAAGATTCACATATGCAGAAATGAATCGGGCGACGAGAAACTTCAAGCAAGTGATCGGAAAAGGAGGGTTTGGAACCGTTTACAAAGGAGAATTGGACGACGGAAGGGCTGTGGCAGTGAAGAGACTGGAAGGCGTTTTACAAGGAGAAGCAGAGTTCTGGGCAGAGGTGAGCATCATCGGAAAGATAAACCACAAGAACTTAGTGAAATTGTGGGGTTTTTGCGCTGAGAAAAAGCACAAGATGTTAGTTTATGAGTTCGTGAAAAATGGGTCATTGGACAAATTGCTATTCTCGGATGCATCAGAAACATTAGGATTGGAGCAGAGGTACGAGATTGCTGTCGGGACAGCGAAGGGGTTATCATATTTGCATGAAGAATGTCTGGAATGGGTTCTTCACTGCGACGTGAAGCCTCAAAACATACTCCTTGACGAGGGTTTGGAGGCGAGAGTGGCTGATTTTGGAATGTCGAAGCTTTTTGGAGAGATTAAGGAAAGTGGATTCTCGAGGGTGAGAGGGACGAGAGGGTACTTAGCGCCAGAATGGATGACGGACCAGAAAATAGATGCGAAGGCTGATGTTTACAGCTTTGGCATCGTTTTGCTGGAGCTTGTGAGCGGCAAATGTGCGTCAAAATTCCAGGCTTCTTCAGCTGGTGGAGCACAGAGATACAGTAATCTTGTGGGGTGGATGATGGAGAGCGTAGAACAAGGGAAGATTGAAGATGTGATCGATTCAAGGCTTGCGGAGAGGCAGGATGGGCTGAAGATTGAGACGTTGGTAAGAGTTGGTTTACTATGTGTTAAGGAAGATCGAAATTTGAGGCCTCCGATGAGCAGAGTTGTAGAACTTCTTAGCTCTGGACTGTGAAATCTCACATTGGTTAGAACGGGAAGGACCCAGACCCCATGTCGTCCATTACTGGTGTGAGCTGCTGCGAGGTGCAACTCCCAACACAAACGCGAACCCAAGGAAAATAAACATCCCTTTCTGAGACTTCTGAGGCCACCAATCAAAGCGTCCAAAGCTTTGAAATAATGTTTAGATTAGACACAAAAAGTGAGTGTTTGTGAGAAGATATTTTAGTGTGACAACTGTATTGATTTAACTCCTGCTAATGCAAACAAAGTGTAAGAGAACAGAGAGCAAGCAGGGAAATATCATGATTTGGGTTTAAAGCACAGCCACGGGATTGATTACCCAAGTATCAAATAATACACTTGACTTCATTTCTCTGACATTGGGCTATAAATTTGCAGTGCTGGTTGGTATTGAAGATGTTGGAGGGCAAAGGTGTGGTCCGCGAAACAGACATGGCAGAGGTGATCCAGGGCCATGGCCTTGCCTTAGCTTATAAAGCACTTGATCAACACGAAGTTTCCGACTCTCAATCCATTGCACGTTTCATCAAACAGGTTCATATATTGCCTTAAATTTCACAACTCAACTCCTTTCCTTGCTTCATCATTCACAGTAACCACGTCAATAATTAAAATATGCTGTGTGTGGATGATGTTAATGAACTGCTAAATGCTCTGCTATGACTTTGAGGTTTCGATAATTAGAGGTTGGACGAAGCTTATGGGCCGGCATGGCAGTGTGTGGTGGGCAAAGCGTTTGGAGGCTGCATTACCCATTTATGTGGTACCTTCATCTTCTTCCATGTGGATACCATGGAGTTCCTCATCTTTAAAGATGCAACAGACTGCTTCAAAACCGTTCAACACACCCTTGGAGGACTTCCTCACAAACCTTAAATCTTTACACAAACATTTCTGCTACCACTTCTGTATAACTTTACCTATAACAACAGTTGAATAAAAAAATCATCTCCATCTTCATACAACACTAAAAACCAGAACCAAAACAGCATACGCACCTTGCAGGGGAGCTCATAATCTGCTTGTTAAACCCAACATTGCCCACAAGGAAGAGGTAATCTGCAACCCGAGGGCTAGACAAGAACAATATCTAAACCTCAGGATGCAGATTACCCTATCCTTGCCCAATAAATTCCAAGAGACCAAAACAAGGGGCAGAGAGTGGGTTGGGGAAGAAGGAGATTTGGTTTGAGAAAGAGATGATGTTCATATGCTAAATTCATGGGTATTTATAGCCTTAAAAATATATATATATATATATATATTCCAAAGCATATAAAAATTAAAATGGAAATTAATATGTTTTACAAAAAGCGTGCATAAAGGAGAAACACATGATAAGGTGCTGCAATACAATTATGAGTTTGTTCTGTTCTTCCCTTGCCAATTGCAAGATGGAACAAGCTTTCCTTCCCTTTTTTTTTGGGACACAGATTGTTCTTTCTTTGACCACTTTTTTTCCCTCACATTTTACCTTATTCATGAAAAAAAAAACAAATTATTCCACTCGGGTTCCAAGCCATTACAGTGTCCCACACATTGTGTGATGTCTCATATTGGTTGGGGAGGAGAATAAACCACTCTTTACAAGGGTGTGGAAACCTTCCTTGAGATTTTAAAGCCTTGAGGGGAAGCCCAAAAGGGAAAGCCTAAAGAGGACAATATCTAGCAGTGGATGATAAACATTAGGTTCCCACCGTCTTCATTATAAAGAGACCAAAATAAAGGCCCAATACATGGTCCCGCTCATTCCACTCTGTTTCTGTCAGGAAAACAGGGTAAGATCTCAATTCCATTCAGCTCAAGCTCCGAGAAGGAAGCTAATTAGAGGAAACCCATTTACAACCACAATGAATTTCGGCCTACGAAGTCATGTAACAGCTGAGTTCCAACAACATCTCTACCAAAATGTCCACCCATTACGTACCCAACACGGAAGCCGCCAATGCCATTGTTCTGGTGAAGGCCAAGAGTTAAGGAAACTCCGCCGTTGTTGTTGTTGCTCGCCATATGGGGATGGCTTGACAAGTTGTAACATATGTTAGAGGCCTCATCTTGAATTCCCAATGGTATGTCATGAGGTTCGTTTCGCGATGGAGGATGCGCGTTTCGATCTTCTTCTCTATGGCAATTCTTCTGTGTTTGCTTTGTTTCAAGATTGTATATTTCTTCAACCATTGGCTTCCAAAGCCTCACTCTTGCATTAATGAACCAGTTAGAGACCTGTGTCAAAGAGTACAACGATTATTATTATTATTATTATCGTATTGTCTTTTAGAGCAAATAATATTTAGAAATGACAAAGTAATGCGGACCTGACTACGAGACAGACCAGTCTGTTTAGCCAACATAAGCTTGTCGGTATCAGAAGGATAACTGTCCCAAACAGACAACAATACCAAACAAAATCCTCAATAACCAAAACATTTAACCCATTACTCTCATGCTTGGATCAAAATACTATGGTTATATGGATTATATGGTTGGGGGGGTCTTACGGATGCAAAAAATGATCGAACAACCAACCACGAAGAACCGTCACTGCTTGTTCAGGTAGTCCTCGTTGCGGTCGCCAAACAGGCTGAAGGTCAAGAAATCCCGGGTTTTGAACCGATCTTTGACTGTAGTCACCACCATGAGTCCTTTTATTGAATTTAAGTTGTTCAAGAATTCCATTTTTCAAGCTTTGGAAATGCTTGTACATGGCTTTAATAGCTTGGTTGGCATAGGGCGCTGCATTCCCGAGCCCGGAGATGTACTCGAACGATGTCATCACTTCCTGGATTTGTTGATAGTATTGCTTATACTTACGATAAACCTAGATCATGACCACGAACAAAACAGAAGTCACTCCATGAAAATAACGACCAACAAGAGGAACGAAACATTCCTAATAAGGGTGTGGAAACCTCTCCAAACGCATTGTAACAATCCAAGGTTTTTCCTTTCGGGCTTCCCGACGTGTCTCTTAGGAAAAGATTTCCAGACCCTTGTAAAGAATGCTCCGTTCTCTCCTCCCAACATATGTGGGATCTCACACGCTCATAAACAGAAAATACACAATGAATTACCCCCACAAAAAACCCAATAATAATATACTCCAAACATTATGTTCATAGTATTTGAAAAAGAAAAGGAATATATTTATGTTCATACACCTTTATGGAAGAAAAGTAAAAATGTTTAGAGAAAATGGATTCCTTCAATCACTTTGATTAAGCACATTATGCCCAGACATGGTAAAAAAAAAAAGATATCCATAAGAGAAGAACTTCATGCAAGGGGTACTACTAACTAAGTCAGACACACTTTAGAAGGCCAATACTCATTTATGCATATATTCCCTGTAATCACCTTTTCAAAAAGAGAAGAAATCATGTGAGATGAAGCTGCTACATCAATCCTTTAAGAACAGACACGAATCTAATGCATATATAACTAAAGCAGAGGATAGATTAGATATAACATTATTAGGAATAACTCATCCCCTAATCAAAGGATTCATTTTAATTTCCCCTAATTTCTTATTCCCAAGAACATGCAAAGAGTGCTAATTGGGGTCCATGATGGATTATAATGATCCTAAATGCCATCATTTCAATGTAAAATCTAATTAGAAAATTACCCATAAACAGGAAGTAATTAAAAATTAAATCAAAACCCAAAACCCAATGTAAGTTGGGATCCAATTTTCACAAACTTCAAGTCAATATGGTTAAGAAAAATGTTGAATGATACCTCGTCGAGCATGGAAACAAGGGTAGATTTATTAAAAGTAAAGGAATGATGAACAACTCCACAGTCACTCAAACTGTCGGAAGTGGCCGAAGAGGATTGAGTCCGTCGAAGGCCAACAACATCACAGAGCTCCTCCAACAACTGCTGGGCAGGCTCCAAAAACCTCGACCCTTTCAAAATAGAAGCGTACCCAGTGAAAGGTCCAAGAGGAACATTAACAGTACTCAGATAGGGCTGAGAGGAGAGAGATAAAGAGAGGGGTCCGGGCTTGAAGGCGGCGTAGCAATGGTTTAACAGAACAGGGTTGTTGGAATCGGGCAAGAGGGACGAGGGAATTTGTGTGTCGAAGAAGGGGTGGTGGAATTGGAAAAGAGGATTGTTGGCGGCGGCGGCGGCGGCGGTAGAGAGGATGTCGGAGGAGGAAATTAATGAGGGGTCGTAAAAAGGGAGGAAAGAGGAGCGGTCGAGTTGTTCTCGGAGCTTATCACGGCGGCTCTGTTGAGGGACATGGTCGAAGGATTCAATGCCGTCAGCCATGAAAAGAGAAGAGAACAAATTATTCGTCGGGTTCGAATTGCATTTCTGGGTTGTGTTGGGTTAAGGAGATAGGGTTTGGGAAACCACCGGAGGGAAACCGGGTAAAGCCGGTAGTGAATGAACCAACCTGCGTGGCAGATGTTTCTGACTTGGGTTTAATGTTTTTTTTTTTCTTTTTTTTTCCATAATTATAAATTAATTAATTTAAAGTTCCTACTGAGTACTCCATAGACTCCTTTACACCTTCGTGGTCATACAGGGTTCATATATGTGCACATAGACCTGTCAAATGGACTCGTATACATACCTTTGAACCTGACTTAATCGAGCCGAACGCATTAACACCGTTAGTCGGTCACGGTCATTCTTCCTTTTTTTTAATTATTATTATCATTTTCAATTAATAAATATTAGGGTTTTGCAAATAGATACTTATGATTGCGAATCTGAATCTGAGTCAGATTTTTTATTTTTAGTATGAAAATCTTTTGCTTGCGGGGGACGGAACGGAACGGTGTTACAGTTTAAACTTCACTTACCATCCAACTGACGTAAGCACCCACTTTTAATATCATCAATTTTCCATTTAATTAAATAACGGAAATTTTATAATATATATTATATAAACGTGAAATTACATGCATGTCCATTAATTTACAAATACACAAATATTTAAAAAGAAAAAGAAACTATAAAAGCTGCTAATTATTTTTCAAACCGCTGAAGTTGCGCCTCCGGCTTTGCCGTCGCCGTCAAAGCAATCAGCCACCGTGGTCCTCTGCACGGATTTATACGCATAATGGCGAGCAAACAACACAAAAAAACACAGATTAACGGCCACAATTCCTGCAATTAGCCAATAGAAATGATCCAAACGGCTGCTGTTCAAATTGTCCCCAAACCAACTCTTCCCGCCGCTACTCTTACCGGTGATCCGATCCACCGCCGTGATCAACAAGCTGCTGACGAAATTAGCAACCCCATTAACACTCAAATAAAATGCTATCCCAAGGCTCCTCATGGAATCAGGAACTTGATCATAAAAGTACTCTTGCAGCCCCACCAATGCAAACCCATCTGCAATTCCAATGATTAAAAACTGCGGCCCCAGCCAGAACACGCTCATCGCTCCCGACCCTTTTGTTGGGCTGCCTTTTACTACGCCGAGTCGTTTTCGCTCGACCAGGCCGGCCACCGACATCGCCATGAACGAGAAGATCATTCCGATTCCGATCCTTTGGAGAATGGTTATGCCTCGCTCGTTGTCTGTTGTTTTGCGGAGGATCGGAACGAGTAGCCTGTCGTAGATGGCGACGGAGATGATCATGCCGACAGCAGCCAGACAGAACATGGAGGATGCTGGGATGATAAAGCTGTCGCCGATCTTTCTGTCGAGTGTTGCGCATTGTTTAATGAAGAATGTGTAAGTTTGCGCCACGCAGATTCCAAAGGGTAAGGAAGCTATCCAAATTGGGATCATGTTTAGAACAAGCTTCAATTCCTCAACTCTTGTGACTGTTGCAAGCCTCCATGGACTCTGTTTTCCAGCTGAATTGCTCGTCTCCCCCGCGATCGCAGCTTTGTCCAAAAATCTGTACATTTTCAACTACTTCATTATAACTTCCTCAAAATTAGGAATTTTCTGAGCAAGACTCTCCACAATGGTATGTAAATCTATCTATGATCATTCCCTTAACTTAGTCATATAGTATAGTTTGTTCAAGAGGAAGATGGTTGGAAGGGAGTCAAATATTGATTAATTTAGGGAATGATCCTAACTTTTTGGAAAACCCAAAACAAAGCTATTAGAGCTTATGCGAACTGATACAGAGATATAGTCTTACCTGAGCCTGTTTGTGTGAGTCAAGAGCCTCCCATGAACTTTGTCTGTAGCTTGAACTTCATAGAGATGAGCAGAATTTGAGGGATAAGGCAAGTTTCTCCTTGTAAAAGCAGCCACTAAAACCTGCAACAGAGGAGTTAAAGGGCTTCCTAATGGCGCCCTGTACCGATAAACCGGCCTTCCAACAAGGAAGATTGCAAGCGATGTTGCCATAACCGACGTGAGAATCACACCAGCCATGCCCCAGCCGACATGTTCTTGAACATACACAATTAACGTCACTCCAAATATGACACCAGCACAGAGCCCAGAGTTCCACCAATTGAAAAACGACATCTTTTGCTTTCTTTCCTCTGCATGATCGTCATCAAACTGGTCGGCGCCAAAGCTCTCAAGAGATGGTTTGTGCCCACCAGTTCCAACGGAGATTAAGTAAATCGCCGTGAAGAACAAGACTTCATGGAGCTTCCTTGGCTCATCGCAGGGCTCACTACCGCAGGCCTTCAAGCTTGGTACAAGAGTGGACAATGTCAGCAGAGACAGCCCCTGCATTTTACACACCCACATGACAAAAAATCTTAACCAAAACGATAAATTGAATGAAACCCAGAAGTGAAAAAGGATTATTACGAAGAGGTAGACGACAGTGGAAGCGAGGACAGTGGAGAAACGACCCAAATAAGCATCGGCCAAGAAGCCGCCAAGCAGAGGCATCAAAGTGGTGACGCCAGTCCAATAATTAACATTCCTAGCCGCTGTTTTGAGGTCTTGTCGGATGACCCTGGTGAGATATATAACCAAACTAGTGGCTATTCCAAAGTAACTCAGCCTCTCACTGAACTCAATGGCTGCAACCAAAAAGACGAAGAATAATGGAACATTGTTCATAAAGTTAAGAACAAGAGCCATAGTAGCTTTAGCTTATACTTTTCATGTGATTGAACTCGTGTGGTCGGGACTTTATGTTATGACAGCCACATTAAAGAAAAGAAACATGATTCTCCTCTCTCTCTCTCTCTCTCTCTCTCTCTCTCTTCGTCTCAAGAGAAGCAAAAAGATAATGAATGAAAAGGCAGAGCTTTGAACTAAAACAATGGAGATTATAAATTGGTTACCGATGATGAAGAGGGAAGCTTTCCAGACGCCGGTGGAAGCTCTGAGAGGAAGCCTTCGTTTATGATCAACAGAAGAATCATGAACCAAAATTTGATCGTCTCCGCTGTTTTCCGCCTCTGTTTTCATGTTCTTGAGACAGGGGAATATAATAAAGGAGATTGTTTGAATGTTGTGTGAGGGAATTGGAATGAAAAAGGATTGGGTCTGGAGTTCCTTATATAGGCTCTCTCAAATTTGTACTCTCACACCTCTCAAGTAGGAAAGGGAATATTGTTTAAAATTCAGACAATATCTATTGGGGGTAGACTTTGTCTCCTACAAATGGTATCCGAGGCAGACATTAAGAAGTGTGTCAACAATGACGCAAAGTTTCCAAATAATTAGCTCTTAGACGATGTGTCAAGGAGAATGGAACAAGTGTGAAAACCTCTCTCTAGCAAACGCGTTTTAAAATCGTGAAGCTGACGGGCTATACATACTAGGCTAAAACGAACAATATCTCTAGTATTTTAGCCTATAAACATATTAAAATCATGCAAGATTATTCCGAGATACCATAGATGAATAAAATAATAAAACAAGAGAATTTAAAGTGTATTTTTTTTTTCTTATAAAAAGGTTTAGATTTTTCAAAAGTAAAAAAAAAATTGGGACCAAAACAAAAATGGGAATTCTAAAAGTTATTCTTCAATGGATTATTTTTTTTAGTTTGTAGCTAAATATAATTAGAAAAATGAGTTTTAATGGATTAAAAAAATACAAATTATATTCCATACAAGAATCACATCACCCTTTTCCTAATAATATTCTTCTCTATAATATTTTATAAATATATATATATATTGTTTTGTAATTCAATTATCATGCTTCCGTAATTAATAAAATAATAAATAATCAATTTTAAGAAAAGTATTCAGATTTGAAGTCTTAATTAATAATAATTAAGATTATTCTTAATCACTCAATTAGCTTACTAAATTCAGGATCATTCACTTTGCAACTGAATTTAAATGATTAAAAATGTTTTTTTTTTCTTAAAAGAATCTAAAATGTTTTGGGAAAAAAACACGTTCCTGTATAATCATTTCCTTTTCTTTTAGATTATATAAAATAAAATAAAATAAAATAAAGAAGATATATAATAGATTGTGATTGGATTTATTTACTTTACAAAAATCTTAAAAGATCGATTTAAATTACAAAATTACCCTCAACCTAAAGCGTTAATATTATACCACTGTGAGTGATGTAGGGGTCTGGCAGTCACTCCCCTAATGTTTCATTCATATAGCATCTAAATTTAATTCTATTTAATATTTAATTTTGTGGGTTTAAAATATATTATCAAACTCGTTTTAATTATGGTTTAAATTGAAATTTATTTTGAACAAAATTACAATTTATTCATGGCAGCTAATGATGATTGTGAAGACAATAAAAATCACATTACATCACTGCAACATGACCACTTTAGCTACGTGTAAGTCCTCACTCGTATGTTTTCTAGGAAAATTCTTAAGAAGTTACCCATTGTATGGTTTACTTAAGATAAGCGTGTTGAATTTCAGAATTTTTATAAAACTTGTAAAAAGCCCACCAGTAGCAAATATTGTCCACTTTAGTAAACATTCTCGCTAACACACAACTCAAACTCACTAATAGTAAATATTGTCTACTTTAACTCATTGCATATCATAATCAACTTCACGAATGCATTAAATAGAGAGATGTTTCTACATGTAAAAGGCAAGTTGGCATATGGTCGATATAAATGAAGGCATTTTGAGTGGAAAATAAAGGTTATTGAATGCTTAAATCTGGATCAAACCATCATGTTTTGAAAAGTTTGGTTGCACTTTGGTAATACACATCCATCCATGAGTTTGATACCATACACAACAACGTCGGCATCCCAACTTGGAATGCATCCAATAACAAAAGAAAAAAGGGTTACATAGTTGATGAGTGTTGCAATAGAACACAGAATGAATCAAATTAAGGCATGTGAATTTAATGTCTCAATTTCCATCTTTATATTATATTAAAAGAAGAGAAAAGTAAACCCATTTTCCCAAACTGAGTGGGAGCTCCATAATATATATACACACACACATACACTCATTATTATCTCCGACATTATTATTATTATTATTATTATTATTCTCGATCAATTAGAACCTATCCGACCAAATCAAGTCTGGTCTTTTAGCCTTTGCATGTTCTTGTCTCACCTTTTGCTTTACAGTACACTGAAAATGAAACAGCCATTTTCAATTGATTCTATTAAACTTACTTTTTAATCTTATGTTTTAACCGGTCGTAATCGTAGTAAAATTAATCGTCATATTTGGAAAGCTGTTGCACATAAAAAAAAAAAATGGAGAATATTGAATTTTTGTACTCGAGAATTAATCGACGCGTAATACTTACCCTAATATCTCACAAATGATAATAAACATAATATAGAGCGAAAAAAATAACATTTTGAATAATTGTGTAAAAGTCAGACAAATAAAATGTATGGAAAATCTAAAAGTGATTTTTATTTATTTGGGGCCACCAAAAGAAAATCATCAACCAAATCTTATGTAATGGACAAATTTTCTTTGTGCATAAAGGAGAGAATCATTCTCATGTATAGGCCATTATACACTCTTGATAAAAAAAAATATGATATATGTCTATCTCTTTCCGAGGGCGATCCGTGTGTAGCCATGAAAATTGAACGAAAAAACAATATCAACATCGCCAAGGATTGAACGCGAGTCTCTCAACAAGCAATGATACTCACCACTATAATACAACAACCTTATGATAATGGCCTATAGATTAAATATGAGTGTTGAAATGGCGAGAAGTGAGATAAGGATGATAGTGTCTAGAAGTGAAGCTTTAAAATCTAATTTGCCTTCAACCCTTGTAATACAATTAAAGATTATGTTACATATTTGCAGCTTTAATAATCTTGTCCTCTGTTCTACTTGCATTTTTCTGGTTGTTGAACCATATCTTTGTGAATCGGTGATCGTGTTCCTCCCTTGGGAAGGGTAACAAGATCCACAGCCGAAAAACTGAGTTTGGTGAACGGGGAGCTGGAAAATGGCACCGGGAATTGAATCCGACCACTAACTCCCAGTTGGGAAATCCCCGGAATTTGGTCGGAATGCTTCGTCAGATCATCCACATAAACCAAATCGTCAATACGAGCCACAATGTTGAACGCCAAGCTCTCCAGCACTCTTGAGTAGCTCTCCAAAATGGCCTTCCCCACATCCTGAACAAAACCAACCCAATTCAGATCGTGTTCGTAGAAGATTTGAAGTGGGAAATTGAGATAATTGGACCTTGTTGAATTGGATTTTACTCATGTCTAGGCTGGTTTGAGGGAGATTGGGGAACTGTTGTTTGAGGCAAAAGAGTACGGACTCTGCTCTCTCTGCAAATACTTGGCTCTTCTCTGCATCCACTACCAATTCTTTCAGCATTTCCCACGACGATTTCGAAGTGGAACGTGATGAATTCCGCCATGCGTACATTGCGGCCTCCACCCGGTTGGCTATCTCCACGGCTTGGTGTTCGGAGGAGATATCTACACATTCCAATACGTAAACAGGGGAAAATTCGTCCGACGAAATGTACCTGTAAATTTCTTCTCCTAAGCTGCCTCGTCCATTCTGAAATTGATCAATGCTTAAATTGAGACTCAACCCAGAAAGAGAAGTGATTGTAAACTTAAAATTGGCTTACTTTTGGAAGTGCCTCCAGATATGAAGCAGGGACATCCATGTCGGCCAGAGTAAGGGAGTTGATAGCCATGACAGCTTTGAGAATTTGGTTAGTGCTGTCGCGCTTGTGCTGCAGCTGCCTTCTTGCAGCTTCGGAGAGGCCTGATCCACTCGGGACTCTGGGGATCGGAAGCCACCACTTGTCCTCTTGCCGCGAGGAAGACCTGTCGGTGTCGGCGGCAAGAATCCCTTGATCAACGTACCAGAACTCAGAATCAACGAAACTATCCAATATATCCTGAAAAATGACCCCAAATTTAAATTTAATTTACATACAAAGATCAATCGTAGGTTTCAAAAACTGGGTTTGCACTTACGAGCAGCATGCGGTCTAGCTTACGAAGAGCTGGGAGACTGACGTAAAGATCTGAACGAGGGCGGGAAGTCATTATCTGGTGAGCCAAAGAAGGAAGATCATACATAATGGGATTTGGTAAAAGAGATGATTAAGAAATGTGTATTGAATTTGGACCTCGAGTTTGGTTCCGTCTGGGAATGTTTGGGAAATGGGTATCAGTTGGACGATGTGGTTGGTAACAGAGAGCAGCAATTCCATTTCTCTTTGCCACATTGCTTTTTTGTGAGGGGCTAAAGGTTGTAATCTCCATAGTTGTCCGAATAGAGAGGCTGCAGGTTCATGTTGGACGACCAAGCCATCAGAGCTTTGTATAAAAGTAATGAAAATTTGTGAAGAGAGGGCATACCACAGAGATTGGTAATGGCATTAGATATGGCCAAAGCAGTAGAGACTCCATTGCCACACCCTGACATGTCTTCTCCCAGTAGCAGCTTTGCAAACCTCTCCTTCATCATCTCTGTCTCTGCAACCCCACACATCAAATTCACCAAAATTCATACTTTGGTTCTTATTTTCCCACAAATTTGACATTATTTCAAATATCTAAACTTTTAAATTTGGATGTAAATTACCATTGAACTTTAAAATTATTTTAAAAATTACTCTTTCCTACAAAAATATATATATATTACAAAAATATTTAAACTTTTAAAACAAAATAGAAAAGTCTGTTAACATATGAGTAATAGAGACATACCTGACACTGGTGACACTTGTGTCTCGAGTTGTCGGTCGTCAAAATTGCGCTCTTCAGCCGCCGTCCGGTGAAGAGGCCACCCCATTAAAGTCGACGAAGAAGACGACGATGACGACGGCTCTTCCTCATGGCTCTGCCCTTCATGCCCTGTTGCTTCCGATGACAACAAATCAGGACTGGAATCACTTAAACTACTTTCCCCAACCCCACTCTTTTCATCAAACACCTTAAGTGCATCACCAAACCCATCGCATTTCTCTCCAGTTTCGATCGCAACTTCTTCAAGAAAAACAGGGGAAGAACAAAACGTAGAGTTATTCACCACCATTCCCTTGTATTCCATCCCTCCGCAGCAAAACCCAGTTGAAAATCGAGCCCTATGACGCAGTTTTTGCGCAGATTTGGAAACCCAGTAGCTCAGAGTTAAGAATGGGTTGAAACGATCGGAGGAAATGCGGTTAAGCGAATGATTTGTAATTGGAACGGGTTCTCTCTCTTCTTGGTGGGTGAAAATCAAGTCCATTTGGGGGAAGTTAGAAGAAGAAGCATGGTAAGTTCGTAGCTTATATGCGTGTAGTGGAGGATGAAATGATTATTAAAACTTGCTTCAACTCATGAAGAGCCTATTTCTCCATTAATGGGGTTTGAAAGTGTTGCTCTCTGGTCCCGGAATTTGAATTGATGGGTGAAAATGGGAAGAAATGAATTGGGATTTACGGTAATGTTATATAAAAGTAATTACGGTTGCTTTACTTTGGAGATTAAATGACTTAAGCAAGGTGATTAAGTCTAAGTCTTGCAACTGACGGATCATCAAATTGGTCACTAAATTTAATACCAATATGATCAAATGTAGTCCGTTTTAATCATTAGTAGTAGGATGGTTGGTTAGTTGGTTGGTTGGTTGAAGCCCGGAAGTGCAAGCAAATGAGGCTTCCCAAATGGCTCGCGTTGGTTGCGCTGGTTTGGTGCCTCATTTTGGTCTCGCTTCAGACCAAAGCCAAATTGAGGGACTGTTTTTCAAATTATACAAATTTTTAACTAATATTTATTTTAACATATTCTTAAATATGCAAATAGATAGTAATATTTTTCTCTGCTTATTAATTAGTTTTTAAAACAAAAAGTACAGTGAGATCTCATTTCGATAGCTTAGAAGGAAGAACCCAAAAACAATATATAATAGTGGTGAGCTTGAACGGTTACAAATGATATTAAAGTCGAATTGTGTGTCAAAGAAGACACTGGCCCCTAAAGGGGTGAATTGTGAGATCTCTCGTCTCGTGGTTAGACGAGAACATAAAACATTTCTTATAGGGGTGTGAAAACTTCTCTCCAGCAAACATGTTTGAAACCTTGTAAAACCCTAAAAAGCTCTCCCCTCTCTAGCATATGCGTTTGAAACCGAATGGATCAAGTCATATGAAGAAGAAAAAAAAAAAAAAAAGTTAATTAGGTGAATTTGAATTTGAGGGTAAGATTAATTTCTTGAAAGGAATGGGATCCAATTCGTTGGGCCACTTTTGTCAAATGGTCAGCAGATTTTATACTTTTGGGACAATCACGCCAAGGGACTTGTTCTTATGAAAACACAGCACATGGAGGAGACAGCTCTCGAATAAAATAATACTGATCCCTAATCTTATCCAATTAGCTTAAAATATTTTAACAACCAATTATTAATGTTCTAATTCCCAGGCAGTGGATTCAACTTAAACATCGAAAACATTTTATTATTCACCAAACAAGAACATCAAGGTTTTCTCAAGAACACAAACAGCATTTTCAAAATAAACAACATCACTGAATTAATGAACTGAATCAGAAATCACCGATTTCACGCCTTAATGATGCTTGAAGTTCGAATCCTTCACGACTGTCACAGGGCAAGGAGCGTGCGTAATCACGTAATTGCTAACACTCCCAAGCAGAATCCTATTTTCCCAGAAACAAAAAATAAACATCACCAATTGTTCATCCCTTACAAAATAAGATTCGTTCCAAGAAGATGAAAAAAGGAAACAAACCTTCGGATCGTACTCAGTCCTCTGCTTCCCATTACCAGAGAATCGAGTTTCAGATCTTCAATCGCATCCAGAAGTTTCTCCCTCGCATCTCCCCAGTAAAGCTTCGACACAACCGTAATCTAAGATCGCAGGTTAATTTCGATGTTAATCCATTATACTTATGTTTTGAAAACTAACAAGGCGTCGCAAATTCAAGATCGCTACCTCTTTCTGTCTACAGCCAGTGTCGAGAATATCGAGGGCTTCAATGTCGATTTCGACATCGTACTTCTTCAACACTTCAGGCTCTCGAAACTGGGACAACGGAATCAGAGCTGTCAAACACGCAACCGGATTGTCAAGATTTACAGAAGCTTGTGAAAACAGAAAGAGAACAAAGAAGGATTAGGCTGACTACTGACGAGAGCCGGATTCAGCGGAGAGCTGAGGCGCGGATTGATCGAGTGATTTAGGGTTAACGTAGATGATGTAAAGAATGTCGCCTTTGTCGGCTAAGTTGTCGATAGCCCATTTGAGAGCGTTTTTGCTGCTGTTGGAGAAATCCAGAGCCACTCCGATCTTCCGATCCTTCACCATTGTTGTGCTTTCTGGGATTGCTTCTTCTTCTTCTTCTTCTGTGTGGACCTGCAGATTGCTTCAAAATGGCTGCAACTAATGAGGCAAGCGCGGCAAGGAAATCTGGGAATTCATTGTTGTAATCCACGTGCTTATCACGTGCAGGAAATGGAGCTTAGTTCCTAATTAATTTCTTAGATGCCTTGATTGGAGAGACAAACTCAAAAGGAATCTACTCAGAAACTTCTCGTGCTGTCCTTTCTCGTAATGACTGTAATACCCTTGAGTTTTTCTCAACATTGGGCTTTTACAAGTGAAGTGGGCTCAGCTTCATGTTGCAGGCCGACTGTACGGAAGTTCCTTTACGGCCCATTATTTGATCGCACGAATGGGCTTTCCGAGCCCATTAAGAAAAGGAGAGTTATCCGGTAATAGACATTGATGTCGGCGACCAGGAAGATCTGAAAACTACGTTCAATCATTGCAGTAAACACAGAAGTAACAACGCAATGGTACGATGTGTCGGCCACCGTCACTCTCAAAATTCTTCGAAACCAAACCAGAATAAATTTAATGTTTTTTAAATAACAGTATTTAATTTGTAAGACGAGTGTCGGTGGGATTTGAGAAAATCGATGCTGATTAAAGCGGCGAGGAGGAAGAGGAGGATTTAAGATTATATTGAATTAATGAAATGGTAGGTGGTGTACTACATAGTTTGACTGGTGGTAAATTGAAACCACGCTATGACGCCAAAATGAATTGGGAATTGGATTAAAACGTGTTCGTTCGATGATGACATTGTTACTCATATGGGTCACTAACTCGTGTATTTATAGATGTGTATAATGAGAATTACATAGGGAGACTTATACATGATAACAAACTACTAAATTATAGATTCTCCTTCATTCATAGTAAAAGTAGATTAATTATAGATATGATCTACTCTAAGTTTAACAGCACTACTCATGAATATATCGACTGATTATGATACCATCTGTAACAATCTAAGTCCACCGTTAGTAAACATTATATATCTTGGTCCGTTGCAGGAACGATTTTATTATTATTTATTTATTTTGAAGAAGACTATAGTACTATTAGCGAGTCATATCTAATTGCTATAAATATTTATTAAATTTTGAAATTGTTTATATTTTAAAGATATCCCTCATGTGTGATGGTTGAAAGCCAGCAAGACAGAAATATATTCACTTTTCACACGAGTCCAAAACCCGGAACCGACCCGACCCGACCCAATTACAAAACGTCAAATTACCCACTAATCCCCTCGAATTCCGGCGGGTATTTCATTTAATTTCCACCGTTTTAGCCGAAACTCCCACTTGAATTTAAAAAAAAATAATTAGAAGAAAAGAATAAAAATATAACATGACGAGAGGCCGAACATGTGGGTTGTGGGTGACGACGTAGTTTAATTAATGTTGTCATTGACCACAACTCAAATAAGACAAGGATGGAACTAGAAATAAAATATAATAAATAATAAACATATATACATAAAATACAAAATTAATTGATAAGGTAAGTTTTGGTACTTTGGGTTAAAAAAAATATCATGATATATTTCTTGTACGCTTTCCAAGATTAAAACCGAATCCAATGATCCTCCTTTTTCTATTTTATTTTATATTTATTTTTCTATTTTATTTTATATTTATTTTTCTATTTTATTTTATATTTATTTTCCTTTCCCTTTTCATATTCACTTTATTGGAAACTCGGTTGCGTGAAGAATCACGGTGTGGTCGTGACATCTGGCCAAAAGATTCCTCTTTTATGTATGTTGCTTGTAATTTAAGTATTTTATAAAAATAATTACATTTATTTTCTGTAAATAATATTTACTAATGGGATTTAAGTATATTTCATGCGCTTTCCTTTTAAATAAATATGTATTTATTATAAATTAAATTCTTATGCCTATTTTCCTCTTATGAAAATATATTTAATTTTGGGAGCCTATTTATGAAATTCATCACAATTAATTACAGTTTCGATTGGAATCTGTACTTTCTTTGACCTACGCTAACGTACGCCGTCATCGATATTACAAATTTTATAAAGATAATAATTTATTAGTGTTTTACGTCATCGATATTACAAATTTTATAAAGATAATAATTTATTATGTGTTTTACTCTTTTGTTTTAACTGTCATGTAAAAGTAAAAAGTAAAAGCGGTTAGGTGGGGTACACTAACCTCACCCCGCAGAGCTGCTGCCTATTTGCACGTTACATGACAGTTCCAGTGGTTTTTATTATTTATTTTTAAAAAATTTAAAATTTAATAATAGTGGCGCCAACGACAACTGGCGCAAGCTTTGTGGAAGGGACGCTTTACAAATGAAGGTGCACGTAGTGACACTCAGCCCTTGCCCCCTCTAATTATGTGAATATATTTTTATTTTTATTTTTATTTCCTTTTTTTTTATAAAAATTCGTTTCCTTTTTTTGCTATAAAGAAACCCTTTCTTTTAAATCTCTGCCTCCCTTCACCTTCTTCGATTCTCTTCTGTGTTTCAGAATTTCTAGGTTTTCTCTCTTTCTTTCTCCTTACTGTAACGATTTGGTGTTGTAATTGGTCGGTGGTCATGGCTGAGAGTTTAGACGACGGCGAGTTTTGGCTTCCTCCTCAGTTTCTTTCTGACGATCATGACGACCAAGAGAGTTGTGCTACTAATAAGAACAATGGCCGGAACTCGTTGTGTTCGACTGCTTTTCAGTCTGGACGGCCGTCGTTTCCGCTTGAGTTTGGGACTTTTGGTGGATTTTCGGATTTTAGTTCTACTACTGAATCGTTGAAGGGTTCCAGTGAAACGGAGAGTGATCTGGAAGATCTTGTCGCTGGATTGACTCTTCATATGGCTCGCTCCACCGTTGATGATGGTCTCGATTCTGATAATGCTAAGGTTTCAACTCGAAGCTGATTCGATTTGATTTTTGATGGTTGCTCTGTTTCTTTTATGTCTAATCTTTAGGTTTTTTTTTTTTAGGAAATAGTTTTGGCTGGATCTCCACAGTCGACTCTTTGCGATATGGGGAGTGGCAGTGGCTGTAGTCAAGGTTCTAGTCGAGGAAGTCCTAAAGGTAATTGTAAGGTTCCATCTCCGCCGGCTACATGGGATCTGCTGCATGCGGCTGCAGGGCAAGTAGCGAGGATGCGAATGACGGAGAATCATGGAGTTGTTCATCAAAATAGAGGAGCACCTCAAGTTTCTCTTCCGGTGAAAAACTCGAGCTCCGATAACGGGTTTTACCAGCAGTTGCAGGCTATGCAAGTAAATCTCTCAACTCCTTTATGCGATTTAAATTAATTTTTCAATTGAGATCTGTGTTTCTGTTGAATTAGCCGTCTATTTCGGTTCATTATTGGATTCAATGTTCTTTCGCAGTTTCAGCATCTACAACAGAAGGAAATTATGCAGCGACAAAACCTGACCGTCGCTGAGCAGATAAATTATCATGCAGGGTATCAACAACAACAGATCCATCAAATAGTTCATAACGGAATGATGAGCGGTCGGGGATTGTCATCATCTCCATGGCGTCAGCCGCCGCAAGGCTCCGGTACGAGGTCTCTGTTTGTTGGAACACCAGGCGGCAAAAGGGAATGCGCTGGAACTGGTGTCTTTTTGCCTCGCCATACCGCCACTCATTCTCAACAGAGAAGAAAGCCAGGTCCGTCCTCTCCTTTCGTCTTCCTAAAAGCTTAATTATGCCCATATAGAAACAGTTCGGTAAAGGAAGAGGGCATTAAATTCTTCAACCTCACCAATTTTACACGAATTTATGTTTGGTAATGAATTAAACTAAATCACGAGTTTCCTTTTCGACCCACAGACTGTCCTACGGTGTTGGTTCCTGCCAGAGTGATGCAAGCCCTGAATCTTAACCTCGAAGACATTTGCAGTCAACCCCATCTTCAACCCGTTGCCGCCGGACGATTCAATTCAGATAACGGTAAAGTAGAATCCACCCTCTAATTGTTCTGAACACAGGAATCACTCACCATCTGATTAGTTCGGTGTTATGCTCTTGTTTTGTGTTGTAGATGTCCTCCTGAGGCTGCAATTCAACCGCGGTGCAAATTATCAAAAACGCAACAGCCGTCGGCAGGCAGCAACAGAGCATGAAATCAAGCTTCCCCAAGAATGGACTTACTGAAACTAAACCGTCACTATAGAAAGTTAGTTCGGGATCGTCACAGTACAGAATTGGTAAAGATGAAGATATTATGATATTTGTGGTTAGATTTAGAGAAGGAATAGAAAAAAAGAAGTTACAGCAAGTTATTTAGTTAGTTTATTTTTTGTTTGGGTGAGGGACTGAGGTCACTCAGTCAAAGTGAAGAACAAGGGTGGATCCAGATATCAGGGTGTATTTTCCACCTCTTTTTGTGTGAATAAAAGAAATTAATTCTAGATTCTATAAAAGCCCATGTGCTGCTGCACTGGGGCCTTGGGGGGCACCTTTTTCGGACTCTCACAAGTCCACCCTCCCTCCCCATTTGCTGTATTTATTAATTTTGTATTACCATCTGTTAATCATAGTTATTAGTTAAAGCATGGAATTTCGTTGGTTAATTGAAATTAAGTGGATGGATAAGGAGTGTGATTGGGAGAGAATAATATACTTTGCTTAAGACGGAAGAATCTCCCATTTACCTGCCCTGCCTACCCCTTCACCCTTCTTCAACCCTCCACTACACGTGTCACGTGCTTTTCCACGTGGCAGATGTCCATCTTTCACCATTCATTTTTGATTCATTGATTCGAGATTTAAACAAATTTAGAAAGTAAATGTGTGTTTAAGAGCTTATTTAAGGCTAACCCAGTAACGAAATATTATAAAATAATCCAAAATGTGAGAAAATGAGGAGGTAGTGGAGGGAGGCGTAGTGGGGCGTGTGGATGGTTGAAGGACGCGTTAATGTGGAGGGACGTGCAGTGTCATCTGTCACGTAAGAACCCGCACATGGCGCGCACTACCGATGGCTATCTACGCGCACGCTCCTCGTCTTTTAAGTCCTCGATTCCATCCCATCACAATGCCTTCCCCCTTAATTTTCCGCATCTTCCTTCCTTTTTGACTTTCCCGCCCTCTATTTCCACCGACCGACCTACCTGCCTACACAAATATCTCACCGCCCTTCAAATTGTGTCAAATTTAATCACTAAATAAAAAAGCCTCTAAAGAAATTAAATATATATTTATATTTATTGATATGATAGGCAAAATAAAGGGAAAGGTGCGCATGAGCTAGGCCCGTATTAGAATGTTAATGGTCCATTGGGCTTGGGGGAATCTGACTCCGCCTTTCTTTCGGCTCGGCCTCTGAAGAGAACGAAGCCCACTGCGTGGCCACCGACCGCCGCCAGGAAGATCCCACCGTTGAACGACATCACTGATAACATCACCATATACTTCAAACCAGTACGTACTGCGTGTATCGCGCTCTGCAGCACCACCGTCAACACATTGTCGGCGCTTTGCTTCATGAAGTTTAAATAAGTAAGCCATTCCACGAACACCGCCAAAACGAACACGAAAATCACCGCCAATGCGTACATAGCGGAGTTGGTACCGGGCCAGCCGGTGAACAGGACTTGGGCATCATGGCCCCAGTATAATGTCTTATGCACCACCGTCTTCCCGGCATTGTTTGTGTTGGCGGGATTGGACTCCACCGCCGGTGGCGGGACGCCGCCGAGGTTGTGGTGAGACGTCGTTTTCAGAGCCATCATTGCTCCTTTACTACGAGACTTTTTCGAACGAGGACTGTTTTCGGCGAAACCACGGGGGGCTTTTAAAATCTGGAATAGCGCGTGTGCTTCACTGCGGTTGTTTAGACAAGGCCTATTCAAAAGTAATGCGTGTGAAATACACGTGCGCGTGTAAATGGAGTTGAGGCCTACGTCATTCAGATTCCATGACTCGCCTTGAAGCGATCCTCCTGCGCAAAGTTCAGATCGAAATAACATCTTCTTCACTGCTGGAACGAAAGTTTCGAATATATGGCTAGAAATCACAACTATTCACGTAATCATTTCCTACACCTTTTTACTTAATGATCTTTAACAATCTTTCCCTCAAACAAAGTACACTATTAAATTTATGGAGCTCTCAAATAGACTCCCTTTAATCGAGGCTCGACTCTTTTCTTTGGAGTCCTTGAACAAAGACACCTTTTGTTCGACACTTCAGTCACTTTTGACTACACCGTCGAGACTCACAATTTTTTGTTCGATGTATTTTTTTACTTATTAACCCACAATCATGTTCTAAAATAGTAAGAGACTCACTCATAACAATCGGAGTAGAAAATTAAATTCTTTATATTTTGTGTAATTTTTTTATATAATATTTTTTTGGTAAAATGTGTGATTTACTTTAATTTACTATTTAAATATAGGAGCCGTTACAAATACACGATTAAATTGCAGAGGTAGACAGCAGCGGCTAGCGTAAAGCATATTTATTTTTATGAAATTAATCTTTAATGTCATAAAAATAAATAAATAAATGAAATAAATATTATTTTGATTTCTTTAATATAATATAATTTATCAGGCTTGTTTTTTTAATAGAAAATATTATTATTGTTTTTTTAGTTGAATAAAA
Source organism: Cucurbita maxima (assembly GCF_002738345.1). NCBI lineage: Eukaryota > Viridiplantae > Streptophyta > Magnoliopsida > Cucurbitales > Cucurbitaceae > Cucurbita > Cucurbita maxima. The sequence continues at coordinate 166,903 of NW_019272059.1, forward strand.
GATCACTCCAAATTGAAAAGAAAATAAATATAACCTTTATTGATTTTCTTAGTGTGTAAAACAAAGGAGGACATAGTGGTAATAACATTATTTCTTTTAAATTATATTTTCAGATTATAAAATAAAAGCGTTATTATTTAAAATTTTAGTAGGCTTCATCTCTATCAGTTGCAATGTAGGACTGAAACTTTTGTTGGTTTTAATGGCCAGAGATTTGGACGATTCGGGCGATCGGCTTCTTGAAATGGTGTTTGGGCACTGTAACTGTTAGTATTCCGTTATTCATTTCCGCTTTCACCTTATCCACGTCGGCGCTCTCCGGTAGAACAACACGCCGGTACAATCTTCCGCTGCTTCGTTCCACACGGCGCCAAATGTCGCTTATCTCCTCTTTCTCAGCCCTAATTTCAGTGCTGATACAGAGGCCTCCATTGTCTTCAATCTCCAGTTTGACTTCGTGCTTTTTCACTCCGGGAAGCTCTAGCCTCAACACGTGCGCATCGGCAGTCTCCTTGAAGTCAAACTGAGCGTTCATGGCGGAGGAATTAGAAGCCATGGAGGTACGGAAGGGACGGGCGAGGGCATCTTTCTCGTGGAATTGATCGTAAGAATTGCGATCCTTGATGTAGTAGCGTTCTTTCTGTTCCTCGGGGAATTTGTCGAACGAGCGTCGATCCTCGACGTAGTAGCGCCCTTTCCAATCCTCAGGGGACTTGCCGCCTGAGGGGCGATCCTCAACGCAGTAGCGTTCCTTGCGATCAGTAGGGAAGAAGTTGTTGAAACGGATCGACATTTTCTGATCAAATGTTGAGTTATAGGAGGAAATTTGTAGTGGAAAGACTTACTGATTTGCTTCCAGGTGAAGTTCGGATTAGGAGTTGAATTTATAGGTGGAGGAGGAGGATGATTACAGGAAAGTAGGTAAGGATTTCTGGAACGGAACTGATTCGATTGTTGGTGGAAGTCGCAATAACTTGAATTATTCTGTGAATTTTTCCTTTTTAAATGTGGCTCGATCAAGTCAATTCCTGAATCTGTTCTCTCATATTGTTCCGGAGGTGACTTGCGGGACTCCATTTCAGCGTTGATCTCTTGTAATGGATTCCAGATATGTTGGTAGAGAATTTTGCCAATGGCACTGAGGCGGAAAAACATTTGAGGTTTTTACGGGAGTGGTATGATATTGTTCCATTTGAACATAAGCTGTGTTGGAAAAAAATGATAGTCTACTAACTTGATGATTAGAGGGTTGCATAATTACCGAATTTATAGCATATACACTCTACCAGAAATAGTAAATCATGTAAAAATGTCCTAAAATCTTAATAGTTTGAATATTTGAATCATATCTCAATTACTTTAAATCATATCCATTCATTTTGAATATTTTCCATCATATCTCAACAGTCCCATTTGATTCAAAGTTGTAGATGTCAAGTATAAAGTTTTTCTTTTGGTAAGTCCTTCCTAAATATATCTGCTTTAATCCGTACAATGTCTATCTCAGCTTGTATACCTTTGTTTTTTTGTCTTCCTTTATGAATTCCTCTGGTGGTGTTATATAAACCTCTTCTTGTAAATCTCCATAAAACTTTTCGTTTGTAGGTCAACCATATCCCATGTTCCATTTTTCTTAACGGACTACATCTCTACTGCCATGGCTTTCTTCCCGTCTTCTTTTTCAGTTGCTTCTTCATAATTGACATAGATGCATATATGTCAGCTAAAGATTTATACTTCCTTGGAGGTGTCTCATCCGAAAGTTCTTCAATAGAAGAATAACTGTTCAGTGATGCTGAAGATAATGAATTTGATACACTTTGCGTTGCAGTGGATGCACTGGGAGATGCACTGTAGTCGACCCTTGTCTCTTCATTTGGGGAAACTTCATTTTGAATATTTTGAATCATTTTGCTTTCAGATTCTCAAAAGGCCTCGTACCAATAGAGATAGTATTTCTCATTTATAAACCCATAATCATTCTCTAAATTAGTTAACTGGGACTCACCATCCTCAACCTCAACCTCAACCTCAGAAGAAAAGAAGATGGTTCAGGTTCTTATATTCATATGGGCCTGGCAGTAAAGTTTGCGTGGGCCGATGGGCTGTGAATCTTCTAGGTTTATGTCACGCGGCCCATGTCATTTAATTTTAGAAAAGCCTTTTGAAATTTCCTGAATTAACTAAATTAATAAGAATTAATTACAAATATTTATGGTCTAATTAACTACAGCTAAGAACTTAATTGAGAGTTTAAATCTAATTAAACCAACCAAACAGTTTCAGAATTTAAAAGTCAAACTATTGTATCCAGTTTGAGAGTAAAATAAATATTTTTGGAATAAAAGAAAAAAAAGTTGAAAAGCATTTTTTTATATAATTCATAAATAAATGGCATATATTTCAAAATTTGTACCAAAAAGGGCAGAGAGTGAAAGTGTGAAAGTGCAAAAAATAGGGAGAATAAATTGAACTGGCAAAGGACAAAGAAGGAAACAGAGAAAGATTCTCGCGACACGAGGGAAATACATTTAAAATTTCTCAATAGTTTGATATTTTTAATGTGACAATAATTCAATCAATTATTAAAATAATAATAATAATAAAAACAGGTTTTTTGGCTTATTTTTTAATTAATTTGATTAACATATGTCTGATTATGGTTTTAAAAATTTAAGATGAGAGATTTAAAAAGTAGTGGGGAGGGGAGGAAGGAATAAACTTTAATAATTTAAAGAGATTTTGTTGCTTAAAGAGCGGTATAGAAAGACAAGTGCTCCGCCGTTTGACCACTTTTTTTCCCCCTCTTTTTTATTTTATTTTTTTTTATTTTATTTTATTTATTTTTAGAAAACGTCCTTTTAAGCATTACAAACTAATCGCATGCTAATTATATCTTTGAGGGACAGTTTAAGATCATAATTAGCCCATTAATTAAATAATAAAGAACAATAAAATTATAATTTAATTATAAAATAAATAAATAAATAAAAGAAGAAGAAGAAGAAAAGAACAAATGTTTAGTCCACAAAGCAGATAGCGACTTGGGCTTTAATGGACGAAAGCACCAATAGGTAAGAGCTGCTGACGTCATCGGTAGGGCCCATTGGGCTTAGGGATTCGTGATAAAGAAATGGGTCCCACTAATCCCTGAATGAGTGTGACCGGCGATAGTGGGTGAACCCGTAGCCTAGCAGGTTTCCTTTTCCACCGTTTGATGGGATGAAATAAAAGGAAAACGGTGCGTTTCATTTCTCTCTCTCTTTCTTCCATTCTGAAACTTCTCTCTCTCACTCTCAGAGTCCAGAGATGGAGACTTTTTAGTTCTGATTTTCTGTATTTGTTTTTGTCTCTGCAATTGCTGACTTTTCTTCTTCTCTTCTCCGGCATCGAGCAGAGGGAACGGACGGAAACCGAGAAGAATGGTAAATTCATTGCCGCTTCAGTTTCTCTCTTTATCTTTCTTTCTTCACTGCTGCTGTAATTCCTTGCTTTGCTTATAATCCACAGCATATTACCAGATTTTTATTCTTTCTTTTTATTTTTCTCTTCTTTCTCTGTTTAACGTTCAGTCGTAATCACGCTTCGGATCTTCATCGGGATCGATGAGTTTCGCGTGATCCTATTCCCTATACCTCTTATGAGCCTGCATTTTACTGGATTTCTGTAGGTATGTCTATTACTCTTTCTCCATGCTACATTTTGATTCTGCTTTCTTTCTTGCTGCGATCTGTTTTGTTTGTTGTGGAGGAATTGCAGGCTGAAGGATTGAGAATGTTTTGCTTTCTTTTGCGGGTTGGTTTTGGCTTGAGGTTGATTGATAATAGTGACATTCGCCATTTCTCTTATTTCTCTAGAAATAGCAATGTTTGCTCACTGACTTAGTAAATTATTTCAGGTTTTTTGTCTTTATCTGGAAGAAACTGCCGTCCTCTCTCTCTTCTCTTTTTTCTTTTCCTTTTCGTCATGCAGATTTTTGTTTACTTCGATTTCTGAAGCTGCTAGCAATTTGTATAAGAGTTGGGGAGATCCTTAGATCTGTGAACTTTCCTGCTTTGACTTCAATTCATGTGCTCTATTTTTGTTTAAATCTTAAAAGATTGCTCAATGTGGTAACATAAGGGGTGAACTAGGGGAAAATATGACCAATTTTTTGTTGGATTATCTATAGGTAGATGAGAGAGTTAGGTATGCGAGGATGCTGTTTCTGATAAATAAATAAAAAAAAACCTTGGAAACTGTGGATGTTCACGGTAATAATCATTTTGAAATAACTAAATTTAGAACTACTAGTGCCATTTGGTTTTGCAGCTGAAATTGTAAGTTAAATAAGGCACGGTTGATCATCCTGGTCTTTCTGACATCGTTTAATAATGTACTAGTTTTCAGTGCTTGCTGTAGTATGGGATCCAGCTTGGAGCTCGGAAGGAGTTCAAGCCATCGACATAGCTCAAGGATTGGGAAGGAGGTGGCCGTGTTGCCCCAATCAAAACGGTGTCCATGTCCAACAGGACAAGAGCAGTTAAAGATGAAAGGTTCTGCTCGACCACGCACCGATTTATATTTTGTGTCAACGAAGGGTGCCAACATTGCTCGGGAAAAATCTTCTATGTACTGGCAGGGTAAGAGCGTCGAAGGGAGTTCAATTGGAGAAGACGAGCTTGTTAGGCATATGTCGAACTTGCCAGGTTATCTCCTTCGTGCAGAGAGAGGTGAAAATCTCCAAGGGAAGGCTTTGAATGTTGGGGTTCTAGATTGGACGCGACTCGAGAATTGGAAACACAAACAGACGCGTTGTCCAACCAAAGGTAAAGATGATGCACTGTGCAGTGGGAGTAATTTATCATTAAAACAGACGACTGGACTGCCTACTTTCCCTCGTCTAACTCACAGTGAAATATCAGATAAATCACACTCTTCACTTCGGTCTGGTTTGATCCCATCACTTAAGGAGGAGCGTTCTCATTGTGTCACCTCTGTCCGGAATGCCAGTCGTTCCCTAGATTTTGATAGTGGTTCAAAGAGTGCAATCAAGGGGCGGCAAAGAATACAAAGGACTTGTACATCATCCTCATCGGGGGGAAATGATTCAAACATGGAGCATGAAAGAGAAAGGACAAAGCGTTCTGATCGGAAGATGATTTCAGAAATGGTGGATTTTTCCTCTCCCATAAGACAGTCAGGAGTGTCGCCTTGTCCTAAAAGTACACATGTTTTGGGTGGCAAAACAAATCATAGGAAAGAGAAGCCCATTGGAACAAATATTCAGAAAAAATCAGACGAGAGGATGGTTTTAGGAATAGGAGAGAGACCATCAAAATCGACTTTTGAGACATCACCTGGTTTGATGAACAATAGTATTGAGAAACCCATTGAGACAAATATCCAAAGAAAAGAAGCAAATGAGAAGATGGTTTTAGGAAGAGGAGAGAGGCCATCAAAATCGAGTTATGGCATATCACTTGCTTCGAAGGATCATATTAATGCTGAAAATTATGAAACAAAGAAGAGGGAGGGGAAGCAGTGTACAGATACTGATCTCCCTTACAATTATTTCAATTACCAGCAAGATGTCAATCCCCTACTTAAACCGAAGCCAAAGGATTTAGACGAACGGTTTCTGCCCTTCAATTCCAGAACATCATTTGACGAGAACATGACAGATGTGAATTCGTGTACTTATTCAGAGATATTTTCTCCAGAGGATATTCTCTCTTCTGAATGTGGTTCAGACATTCCATACTCATGTCCGTTGCCGTCTTTAGCTGACGTTGAACCCATGAGGGGCAGAATGCAAGATTCTATGATCTGTGATACTGTTGCAGAACTTTCATGTTCTTCATCTCAAGTTCCCCCTTACTCAAATCAGAAGCCAAGTTTAAGTCCTTCTGGAGGTAAAAAAATAGAAAAGGGGTCCCCATTTATTAAGCCTACCCATTCCGACGACCTTGTTGATACTCTTGAGAGATCGGATGATAAAACCCCTGATTCAGGAGCTAGAAAAGGTAGGCATCCTTCACCAATTCGTCGTTTGAGCTTCAGCTTAGGACGGATGGGGAGAAGTTTCAGTTTTAAGGAGAGCTCGACTGTACCACAGTTAAGTTCCACGCACACTATTCCAAAATCTGGTCCAGTGATTTCTGAAAATGCTGGTTGCTCAGACAATTCAGATAGAAAGAAGGTAAATGGACATAACAGAACTAGGTCTAGCCCTTTAAGAAGACTGATAGAGCCAATACTGAAGCATAAATCCTCAAATTCTCACCATCCGATTGAAGGAAACGTCAACTCTGTAAGCCTTTGGCCAACTGGTCTTGGCAGCACTCACCAAAAGAAGCATAATGAGTCCCCAATGCAAGCCCTCTTACAGTTTACGATGAAGAATGGTTTTCCCTTGTTTAAATTATTGGTGGATAACAACAGGAATATTCTTGCAGCCACTGCTAAAGATTTAACCCCGTCTGGGAAGAATGAATCAGGGCAGAACTATACATTCTACCTAGTTAATGAAATAAAAAGAAAGACCGGTGGTTGGATACGACCAGGGCATAGGGATAGAAGTTATGGCTATGCCTACAATGTCATTGGGCAGATGAAAGTGAATTCTGATTGTAAATCGAATGAACACAACAATGGTAAATATATATTAAGAGAATCTGTACTGTTTGGTGTTGAGATGAGGCCGGGAGATCGTGAATCAGCAATCATAGTGAAAAACAGAGAACTTGCAGCCATCGTTCTAAAGATTCCTACCGAAAACTTGAAGCATGATGGGCGACAAAGTGGTAACGTTTTGATAGAGAGCTGCATGAAGTCTTTGTCTGAGGATAATGCTGTAATAATACTTCCGGGTGCTGTTCATGGGTCACCAAGCAGCGGTGAGCCTTCGCCATTGATCAATAGGTGGAGATCAGGCGGAGTTTGTGACTGTGGTGGTTGGGACGTTGGTTGCAAACTGCGTATACTGTCCATTCCGGACAAAGTAATTACATCCAAGGCGTGTCCTATCACCAAATGCCTCGAACTTCATGTGCAGGTAAAACTTAAGAATTGATTATGAACACTTTATTGACTTCGTCGCTTTCATCGATTAATATCCTGGCTGTCCATTTTGTTTCAGGGAGACGAAGAAGATAAACCCGTGTTCAGTATGACACCCTTGAAGGGTGGGTTCTTTGAAGTTCGTTTCGATTCTTCGATCTCTATGTTACAGGCGTTTTTCATCTGTGTTGCAGTATTAAATGGGCAGAAACCAGAAGATCCCTCAGAAGCAAGCAAGTTTGCACCCGAGGAAAAAGTGATGAAGTTTCCCAATTCTAATGGAATTGACACAGTCCGTGAAAAACAGCTTGCTAGCATTAGATATGCCTCAAACCCACCTCTCTCTCCCGTTGGAAGGGTATAACCAGTCTGCTCTTTGTTACTTCCAAGCAACTGAAGATTCTTCCTTTGCAATGGAGCTGAATATTGTCCCTTCTTTACCGTTCATCCTCCATTTTGAATAGTCTGTAGTGCCTTGGACAAGCGACCAAGTAATTTTGCGCTACTATCCTTGTATAAAGAAAATAACATCTGAGCATATATAGAGCGGAGATATTAGACATTGTTACACAACTTTTTCCTTCCCTAAATTACAAGTTTAGTTTCTGAACTAATACTCTGGATTAGTGGGTCGATTTTGATAATGGCAAACATTAAAATTATGGCAAGCACAATGACACCGCGAACTGAGACATGAATCTTCTTAAAGCATTTGAATGTTTCTATATTACAAATCTATAGGTGAGGCATGGTGAATACAGATGAACCATTGACCATTAATTCTCTCAAACACGTTGGTAACAAACTGTCCCCCCCAACTGCTACCTTTCGTCTTCACCAATTCCACACATGTAACATATCCAACATCCCCTCTAGCATGAACTTCAACATCCTTGAGCTGAATCTCCAGTGGGAACTCATAATTTGCCCATACATACTCCCAACTGGTCATAACATTGTCGTATCCCAATATCCCCCTCATGCCTGGGTGCACGCAGCAGACGCTGTCTCCTCGTGCCCAAAGAGTTTGCATTGCTGCAAGATCCCCGTTCCGAAATGATTCGTAGAACTTAGCATTGGCTGCAAATACTGAAGCTTTGCTGTCCTCTTGAAGAGCTTTCAAGGTATCTCTGATCTCTGCAGCTCTGGCGTAGTCTTCATCTGCAATGGCATTTTGCAGGTCCTGCTTCAAGGTTTCTGCATCGAGTGTAATGCTTTCACCGCTCGAGTTCTCGGCTTTCAGTTGACAAGGTCGAAACGATAGCATCCTAGTAGATTGTTTACAGGGCCCTGCGCTAGATATTACCAAAATGCTGATTTACTGACGAAATTGGAGCAAGATTCAAAGTCAATTATACAAAATTCTTTGTATATCTGTATGTCTATCCATTCTTATATTAGAGATACATTGCACTAGCTCGAAAATGCATATTTCAAAAAAGTAATGGAAACTCAAACAAATTTAAAACGCAGTAGATCAGAGCTCATGGAAATGGAAAAAAATTCGATGAAACTTACTGAAATTTCCAATTGTTGAACCCAAACAACGAGGAATAGAAGGAAAAAGAAATCCGTATCCTCCTGTAGATTCTTTAACAAAGCCAATATCATATTGCTTAGGGAGAGCTGAAGGAACATGATGAAACACCTCACAACTCTGGGAACAACGCACGTTCTTCCGATTGCTAATAAAGGTAACATAACCCTAGAAAATCACAACATCACCGAACTATTTCAAATTTGACATCCAGATCCAGATACAGCTTATAAAATAAAAATTAAACCGAGAGACAATCCATTACAATGAAGAACACATATAAATCAATTACAGAAGGTAAAGCTAATGCACTTGAAATAACATCAATGATGAAAAGTAGAAAGAGAAGAACAAAATAAATTCATATTAGATCAAAGAAGCGAAGCAGTCCTCACATTGCAGCACAAACTAGATGTATGGAGCGCCATGCTCGAGGGAACTTGCAGTATACAAGGTTCTTAACAGCTGAGAATCACGAAAGAGATCAAGTTTCAGGGTCCGAGAGTCTGGCAACGAAGATAAAATGTGTTCAGGAGCTGTAGAGGAAGTGGACTGGATCTGGACTGGACCTTTGATGGTGCTGATGAGGGCAGTTTAGGAAACTTGAGAAAAGAAAAGATGGGCTCAATTGGAATAGGCCCATAAATTAGAACCTGGGCTTGCGATATTCAATTAGTTGGGCCCAATATCATCTGGTGGGCCTCTTCTTGGGCTCGTAAACGTCCCAATGGAGGGAAGCTACATGTGATAATTGGTTAAAGAAGAATTTGAAATTTGAAAATAAAATTTAAAAAGCTCATATTGTTGTTTACGAAAATGACATTTATGTGCATAAAAAACATTATCACTTAATGCTACTTGCAAAATTCTAAAAAGCATGCTCATTGTCGCAAGAAAATATTAGACAATATTACAAAAGTGGCTATAAAATTTATAATAATTAATTTCAAAATGATATCATAGTCATACACCGAAGGATGTGTCGTGTGTTAAATGAACACGACTCTCCACAATGGTATGATATTGTCTACTTTGAGTAGTAGCTCTCATAACTTTGCTTTGAGTTTCCCAAAAAGCCTCATTCTAATGGAGACAGCGTTCCTTGATTATGAACTCATGATCATTCCCTAAATTAGCTCATGTGGGACTTCCATCATCCAACCCCACAAACTCTTATAAGAATGTTATAAAGAAAGGTTTCCATACTTTTAGAAAAATGTGGGGTGACGTGAGATCTCACATTTCACCTCCTTTGGTGTGAGCGTTCTGTGTTTGGACCTGATATCATTTGTAATGACCCAAAACCTATCGTTAGTAGATATAGTCCATTTTGACCCGTTACATATTGATGTCAGCTTTAGGATTTTAAAATTGATATGCTAGGGAGAGATTTACGTACCCTTATAAGCAAAAATGGTTCGTTATTCAAAAAATGAAATCCTCTTTTAATTGGTTTAGGTTTTGATTTTGTGGCTGTGATTCTTCTTCGCCCCTTCAGCTCACCTCACCCACCCTACACGATTATGGGGCTTGTGCCTACTTACAAAAAGGCACCCATTAAATGAAATCTTCTTACATTTTCTCTTCATTTAATATTTAAATTTGAGTCTTTTAAAAAGAAAATATTGGAAAACATATTTATTTGTTTATTTAGTAAAAAGAGGATGGGCCCATGATATAATCCCATCTCCACGCTGGCTGAAGCTTTCGTGGGCTCCAACTTTGAAACTTCCATTTTCCATCCAATTTCTTGTAATTTAGACTGTCATAATGAACCATGAAGCATAGTTAATTTAATGTGACATTAGGGGTATCATGAAAAATTGATACTTTATTGCAAGTCAAGCAACATATTTAATCAAAATATGTTTGATAATTTGGGGAAAATGAATAGAAATTTTGGAATAATTCATTATTATGTAACCCCAAACTTAGGGGGGATGAAGATAATAGTGTCACGTTGAATGTGCCACCAAAAGCAATTAAGTTCTCCCTTTTCTCAAAAGACAGAACTTTGGGAGAATATAATATATGCTTCCATTTTGATTATTGATGATACTAATTACTTAGTTTTTTTTTTTTTTTTTTTAAGAAATAAATTAAAGAAGAATTGTAGAAGTGCCCCTAAATTTGGGTTTTAAATTTGAGGGATCCCCCAGATCGTGGGTTATTTAATTTTGTTCAGCGGAGAAATGGAAGTAGTGGAAGAGGTCAGACCCAAAACGGCAAATCTTTCATATTCTTTGTTTTTGTAGTAACAGAGCAGCCTTTCCCTTTACCCTCTTCTTCTTCTTCTTCTTCGATCAATTTCTCTAGCATCTTCCAAAGAAACAATCCCTCTGCAACACTTACAGATACTAACAATCCAAAGGGTCTCTTTCGTTTTCGATTCTCTTTTTTTCCTTGTATTGTGTTGTTGCTTAATTTCTCTTTGATCGCTTCCCCTTTGATTCTCCATTGCAATTGTGGACTGGGGTGCTTCAGTTTGAACTGGATCTTCCTTTTGAATCTGGGTTTTTCGGAGGCGGCATTTGGGTTTGATTTTTCCCCATTTTGACCGTAATTTTGTTTGAATTTGGGGGTCTGATTTGATTTTTTGAGGGATTTCTTTTTCTGGGTTGAGATTGGTTTTATGGATTGTTGGCAAGATATTGAAGTGCGCGATGTTGTTCTTCATAGTTTGGCTTTGAAGTAATATGGAAGTGGTTGTTACGCGCATTCAAGATGAATCTTTACATTGGTCGCGAAGCATCGAAGGTTGGTTGGTTGGTTGGTTTTCTTAATACAAATTTGTGAACCTCTCTACCTCTGTTCCTTCTTTCTAAATGCTATGTTCATCTTTTTCATGCGTTGTTCTTCCTGGTGAGAAGCTATGGAAAAGATTCTGCGCAGAGATTAGTACGGAGATCAGCCTTCTGATTGAGAATTGGAAGTACCTTCTTGGTGGGCTTATCTTTCAGGTATTCGTTTCCATCCATTTCTATGAATAATCTTCGTAATAAAGCCATTTTACTTTTTATTCTTCTCCTTTGAAAACTGTTGTTCACCTTGTTTGTGGGCCCTCGCCCACTCATCTCCTTCCCCATGGAAAGCTTATTCGCTAAGATCAACATTAAAAGAATTAGGAGAAGACCAGATCCTTTATATGGATGCGAGTTTTTGGAGATATTGGCTTTGTTTACCCACCCCTTTCCTTCTTAATTCGAATTGATTTAATGCTTTGATGTATCTACATGATTTGTTTCTCATGCAACCGAGCATTGGAACTGGTGATGTTTGAACACGTAACTTGTCTCATTTTTTAAAGTTGAATAAAGTTTCCCATCTGATATACATCGAGTAAATCCAAAGCAGAGGTGACAACTGAACTTTATTTTTCTTTTGCAAATAGAACCTTTTTTTAATCAATGACTCAAATATGTGGTTGCCTTTTATGCATAATTCTAGTTGTTTTGTGGAACACCCAAAGTTCCATGGTATTTGGTATATTTCTTTTTATGTTTGGAGGTAGAATTAGCTGATACTTTGTCCATGGTTCAGAATTGTAGTAAATGTCCATTCACCCATGTTTGCACTAGCTAACTGGTTTAGGCAGTTTCTTGGATTTTCCTATCCGAAAAGTTATATGTTATTTAAGCCGTTGTGTTGCCTTGTTGCTTTTAAATCTTCTCTTATTTTACTTTCAAACTTAGCTTTCAAAGATCTCAAACTTGCTTTCAAAAATCTCGGTCTGCCCCATTTTCTAAAACCTTCTTCTCAAACGGGGCCAAAGGCTAGAGCATACGTTGTCCAGCCGTAGGCGACACAATCGCAAACTCCGCTGCCAAGAAAAGTGCGATTGTGACAAAACAGATACATTATTCTAATTCTAGGATCTTAATACTTTGGTCATCTCAGTTATATGATTTTTGTCTTTGTTGTCTTCTCATTTATGTAATCTTTCTGCTTCTTTCTTCTCATCAGTACATACATGGAGTTGCTGCTCATGGCGTTCATTACATACATCGGCCAGGTCCAATTCTTCAGGATGTTGGGTTCTTCCTTCTCCCTGTCAGTATTGATCTTTCTCATCCCTAAACCTTTCCCCATCCTTATTTTCTTCTTCTACTACTACTATTATTATTATTCTTATTTACTATTGTTTAAGTACATGAGTTTTTATATGTAGGAGTTAGGACAAGACAAAGCTTACCTCAGTGAGACTCTTTTCACATTCATATTTTTATCCTTTGTTGCGGTAAGTGATATGTTCTTTATATTGTTATTTAGTTTCTACTGCTAACATTGCATAATCCTTCTCTCTTTGCTGAGCAAATGTGATGAATGTCCTTGGAAATTGAAATCTCTTACCAATGGAGTTTGGAATCAATTTTCCAGTCCAAATACTCCATTTGCAGAAAGGAAATTCTGATACATTGTTTTAGCCTTGTTTATTTCCCTACTTCTGTTAGTGATGGATAGGCCTTTCTTGTTCGTCTTCGATTAAGTACGGTGTCTTGAACAATTTAATATACTCATCACTCTGAGCTAAGGGTTTCATCAGAAGATTCTTCTGTTCTTATGTGCGGCTCTGATTTTGTACTAATAGAATCTTTGGAATAAAATAATTGCAGTGGTCTTTCCACCCTTTTATTCTCAAGAGCAAAAAGGTGTATACAGTTCTTTTATGGTGCAGGGTTCTAGCATTTTTAGTTGTGAGTATTCATTTATTTATCATACCCAATTTGTTATTTGGTTATCTTACTTTAAAAACATTACAAATTTTTGCATCCCCTGTTCTGATTCAATCTGTTTTCATCAGGCTTGTCAAATTCTTCGTATCTTAACATTCTATTCCACACAGCTGCCTGGTCCAAACTATCATTGTCGTGAGGTATTTGTCTTGAAAAAGTGTGTTCTATATGGTTTGGTTTCCTTTGCAAGTCACATACTAATTGTTCTTTTTTTCTTCTGTGTTGTTCACTTTCCTTTCTATGAGGGATAATTCCTAAATCTTTACTCCTAAATTTGTTCAATGATTGTTTGAACGGGATAATCAACCAACTCTGGCTGCATTATACAGGGTTCAAGACTTGCCACATTGCCTCCTCCAGATAATGCCTATGAAGTTCTATTGATGAATTGTAAGCATCTCCATAGTCTATTGCACATCACACTTTTGCTTCATGGTCAATAGTCTTCATATTCTGCCTTTTTGTCTTCCCTTCAAATCTGAACATTTTTACGAGTAAAGACTTTTCGGGTTCAATGCAGTTAGGGGAGTATTATACGGCTGTGGTGATTTGATTTTTTCATCACACATGATCTTCACTCTTGTTTTTGTGCGGAGTTATCAGAAATATGGCACACAAAGGTATATTTATCCTTGGTTAATACACCCTTCAGTCTTGGTTGGAATGTGAATCAGTATATTGCGCCTATGCATAGCTTGTAATGTTGCATGGAGACCAATTAATTTTGTTCCTTACTACAGGTTTATAAAGCATTTGGCGTGGTTGTTTGCTGTGATTCAGAGTTTGTTGATTATAGCATCTCGCAAACATTACACCGTCGACGTTGTGGTTGCATGGTAAGACTGATTTGTTCTTGTTCAGATCTTACTTCCTTTATCACAAACCGGTCACTTCTCTGTAGGTATACTGTTAATTTGGTGGTATTTTTCGTCGACAAGAAACTGCCAGGTTAGTTTTTGTTTATCATCGATATATCGACGTCCTGATGTGGCATCCTGTATAAAGTTAAATCTCATGTATCAAGGTTTTCTTTTGCAGAATTGCCTGATCGAACAAATGGGGCAGCATTGTTACCATTGAGCAGCAAAGAGAGAGATACGAAGACCCGAGATGAGAGTCACAAGCTGTTGAATGGGAACTCTGTAGACCCCACTGATAGGGTAGATGATGAATAGTTGTTTTCTCTTTTGGAGTTGGGATTCTAAAACCACTCTTCTTTATCTGACTTCATCTAACATGTGCTTTGTTCCTTGTTCAGAGGCAGAGGACTCAAGTAAATGGCAAGATTCCTGAAGATGGGAACGCTGTCCATGTTAATACCACCATAAATGGGGCCTAGCACCAACAACAACACAGCTGCTGCGCTGCTCCTGCTGCTGCTTGTGGGGAGGATTGTTGTTTATTTCTTACAATGTAGACTAATGGCTTTCCTTGCGTGTGGTTCGCTCCTTTTCCCAAGACTGGTAATCTATTATGTATCCTATCCTATCTTATTGGGAAATGCAGTTCTTAGATTCACTTTCTTACCATTCCCTTTGTTTATTGTTTCTGGAAATTGCCGTTTGAATTTGGCATTCATTTAGGCAGGAAGTTAGAGGACATGATCCTCATCTCTTCTCTTAGTTTGGTCAAGGAGTTAATGTCGCCTAACGTAGTTCATTGGTTTAGATTCTTTTGAATTTTTCACTTCCCTTGTTGTGAACTGTCATATGGGGGAGCACATGAAATGAGAATTTCCCAGGTCAACTAATGTGTCTGTGTCTGTCTCTTTCATGTTGGTTTAGCTCATTGCTTGTTCATCTTCTTGCTCCATTAGATTCTCATCCAAAAGTTTGTGTACATAGACCAGACCTTTAAAAGTCATTTTCAATGATATTTCACTTGAAAGCGCCTGAGTCAATGTCCACCTCTGCAGAAGATTCTATCTGAGTCCTTATCAGTAAGGAACTTGCCTCTCCCTAGCTACTGATATTCGTACCTCCGTTCGATGCGAACACAAGGTGGTCATATTGAAACAAGTTCTTGCTCGTCTATTTGCTGAATTTAAGAGCAAGAACGTGTCTTTTAAGAAGAAAAATGTGAATGCATGCAGGTCTATTTCGAATTAAGAATCTTAACCTCTCGAGACATATTTTTACGACACATAATTGGAACAAAGACGAGTCAAGATCGGATTTTCTATTATTGTTATCGAAGATGGTGGAGGGAAGTTTGAAAGAAACATCTGTTGCTTTCAACAAGAACAGTGTCAACAAAGAAGTCGCAAATAAAGCCACTTTAGTTGCACAGATTCGTAGCTGTCGAAGTTGCAATAAAAGGGCTGCCCTTCGCGGCTTATTTTGACAAGTTTTACTGACAGATTCTTGTTTGTACTTGACAGCAGGAAGGTCCCATCTTCTTCCCCGACACAATGATACATGTGTTTTATTTTGGTCCACAACGAAAACGTCTGCTCTTCATTTAAGAACATGAACAAAAACCTCTTAAATTCCACACCATTTATTGCTGTCATCATATATTTGGCCTCTTCACCCATTTTGAATGTGTTAAAATGAGACCTTGAGAAAGCACAGAGCCATAATCAACGCTCAAAAACCAAATACTTTAACAAGATATCAATAGAGCAGAAGAAACAAGTATAAAGAAAGATGATGCTCATTGAAATACTCAGAATCATCAAGCATGTTCTTGATTGACTACACACCAAATTTCTCTATAACTTGGAATTGAATAAAGGGCAGTGAAAAAACTTCTGTGGGGAATGTGGGGAATGGTACATGTGTATAGGATGATAATCTATATGAAGTTATGGACTCTCTGAAGGCAGCTCTCTGGAGGGTCTTTTGCAGCAGCAAATCCTGCAAGTTCCTTGATCTGGATTTCCCCTCTGTTTCGATACTACTCGCTTTACGGGGTGCGTTTATGAGGGCACGTTGAAGTGAAAGAGCCAAGATATAACAAATGCAAAAACCATACAAGCAAGTAGAAAGTTCAGAAACCGATGGCCACGCCAGAAGCTTGGGCTATCTGATGACGGAATCGATGCAGCAACCGCAGTCGTTGAAGAGGCGTTGTTGGATTCATTAGATTGCTCTGTTGACTCAACTTCATTTGGTCCCAGAATGTTTCGTGCAACCGAATGACAAATCTCACACGTCCTAATAAGATTTAAGAAGATTATGAATAAACAAAGTGGCCAAAGGAACAATGCAAATGCCTCGGTCCATTTTCGAGCATCAAACAGAAAGTAAAGAACGATCACACAACAATCACAAGGTGTAAACCTATCATGTAAGACAGCAAATGCCAAACCATCAAGTCCCCCAATTCACCTTCAACCATTACTAAAATACTTGGTTCAAGACCCAGTTATTCCTCTCTCCCTGAATGCACATCTTTTGATATTAGTTGATGAGAGTAAGGATCTAAAAGAGCTCACAGTGACTAAACAATTTGGGAGAAAGAGAGATTCCTAAGGCATCAGAAAAGGGAGAAGGAAGAAGGAATAATCAGTGTAACTTGCTTGGAGATAAATAAACGTCTTTCTTATGTTTTACTCTTATTTCCTTTTGTGTCTCTAAGCAAGCATCCTTGTGTCCGCAACCTCAAGCTCAAAATGGTAAAGGTTTAAGTACCAAATTCACCAGAATATCACAGAAGATGCTTATCACAAGAACAGCAGCAAGAACATAATCTGAAAACATGAACTCAAAGAACTATGAAGCATGACATGGCATAGCATGAGTGAAGAATGATCAGAATTCATGGAAAAAAAACATCAAAACTTGCTTATAAAAACAGGGATTTAACTCACTTATTGCCTTTGATTTTGAACCAGGTTTCAGCACAATGCTTGTGAGCCGCAGCCAGATCATCCTTGCAAGAACAACCCAATTCGATTGGGATTCCAGATTCTTGGCTATTACTCTCCAAACCCAGATGACAAATCCTGCAATCCCTCTCAACCTTACCTAAATGCACCTTAATTTCAGTAATCCCAATCTCATTTTCAACCTCGACCGAACGATCCGAAGCCGATGAAAGCCGCCGAGAATCCGAAACAACCACCCCAACCCCCGGCTGAGAAACGAAAGCAAACCTATACTCATCGTAAGAACCACCGTTGGTGGAATAAAACTGGGAATAACAAGAACCCTCATCGGCGTCAGAGAAATAGACGCTACAATCGGCGCTCAACTCACTACCACTAACAGACCGCCGATGATCCCCTTGCTCCAGATCAATGTCGGACTGGGAAACTTCTGGAGGCGCCATTTTCGTAACCCACAAGCTAAAACTATCACACAATCACTTCTACTAAACCCCACGCACATATCAGAGAACTAAAACACTCGAGGGCTCCAATTAATTCCTCCAATATTTAGGAAGAAATTGGGGATTTAAAGAAGTGGGTATTGGATTTGGTAACAACCCTTCAACTCCATTAATTAAAGCTCGCAATATAGAATTGGGAGCGCTTTAAAGAACGAAGAGGAAGTTAGAAAGGAATTCATGGTTCTGTTGGAATAAAACAATGGAGGATTTGGTAAAGGGTGGAAACAATGGTCCGGCAGACAGTGGTCTGAGCTAATGTTGGGCGCTTGAACGGAAGTAAGGAAAGAAGAACAGAAACGTGCAATGGGTGCGCAGAGAATTCAGAGGAAATTACAGAGATGAAAAAGAAAAGAGGTGGGGGTGGGGGGGACAACACAAATTGAAAAATTGAAAAAGAAAAAGAAAAAGAAAAAGAAAAAGTTTCTGGAAGATCTGATAGCTTAGCTACATCACATTACATTACATTACACTCGAATCTATGTTCTTAGTAATGCAAATGCTTTCATTTTCATCAAACATGTTCATGGTGGGCGATGGATTAGAAGTGACACACTCACCCATTTCTTTCAAATTTATAAATTCAAAGATTAAATCATTATATTTATAAAACTTTGTTAAATTGTTACAAATTTTAGTATGGAAAGAGATATTAATGATTAAAGTTGAGAAAATGGATGATAACTTAACGAGGAAGCTGCAAGTTCGATGTGGAAAGTAAAAAAAGGCTGTGTGTTATTATTTATTTATTTTTTATTTAATTTTGTTACCCAACCCGAAGACAAAGGCGAAGGCAAAGGCAAAGGCAAAGCCAAAGGCAAAGCCAAAGGCAAAGCCAAAGCCAAGGGCTATTCTTCTCTGCTTTGCGGCCTTACCAAAACCCTTTCTTTTTCTTTCTTCTTCTCTTTATCTGATTCCATTCATCAAATCATTGACTGGGTCTCTGCCACGTGTCGCAATGACAGTAATTTGTAGGAGAAAACTTATGATTCACATTTTGTCTTAAGTGTAAACAACCATACACTATTATTGTATGGGGAATGTTTGAGTATCCCACAACCTACTCCCCATATCAATCTAATCTAATCTAATGAATGTTGTCTGCTACGATTATGCTTGTCTAAGATGTGTTGTCCACGGCTTCACGTCCATTATATTATCAAAATCCTTGTCGTGATGTATAGGTGACCTATTGTCAACCCCTCCCATCTAAATTTTGTATGACGTTTAGGTCTGTCATACATAAATCGCCTCAAAATGTACTATATAGAGATGCGACTAGTTGTCAAATTTTCCGTACCAAAAAATTTATATGTTATTTAAGTCGTTGTGTTGCTTTTTGCTTGTATTCATATAACATTGTTTTTCTAATGGGATCAGAGGTTTGAGCATACATTACGTCATAGGTGACACAATCTTAAATTGACTTGACTCGCTCAGTACTGAAAACAATTGCCACAAAATCAAAACAAAGGTGGGCCGCTTATTCCGCAGGGCCCAAAACAAAACAAAGGTGGTCCACATTTTCAAACGACGTGTGCACGCGACGTCTAGACAATTTTATTAATTATTAATTATTAATTATTTTCACCCTTTTCCCTTGGAATAAGGAGCGATTATTCTATTCTTATTGCATATTGGGTTGTCAATTGTTGTAGAAGAAAGAAGTTGACCCACCGTGGACCACACTAATAACCAAATTATTTTTTATTTTTTAAAATTAATATAAATATATTTCACATTTTTCGAAAATTTATTAATAAGGCAAGTACATTTAATAATTTTTTCAAGATCAAATAATTATTATGCGATGCTTTTACATAATTTGTCGCTAACCTAATCTTCAATAACGAAATTATTATTATTATTATTATTATTATTATTATTATTATTATTATTTTGTTGGCTGACTAATTATTTCAATATAGTGTGGGGTTTTCTCATTTTAGATGGAAATTATTATATAATTTGAAATATCCCCTATAAAGTCCTGGTCCCTTTATTTTGTATTGGGCCTACCCAATTTAAGTAAGCCCATATGATGGCCCAATTCCATGTTAGCTTTATTTATTTTCTTTTATGACTAAAAGCTCAATTGTGTTACGCGCAAGTTGAATCAATTGGGAACCAGTCAAAAATCCAGACACGTGGACTTTGATTTGGTCAAACTCTTAAAAATGTTGTTGACCTTGACCATTAATACAGAATCATTAAAGAACATAAAATACAGCTTTTAACTTGTTTGATGAGAAATAAATTCTTGTAATTTAAATACTTTAATAAATGACACATTTGTTTTTGTTAGAAATCAATTTAAATACTTTAATAAATAATACATATATTGTCCATCTTGAACATAAACGCTCGCTCGTTACTTTATTTTTGATTTCCACAAAATGTCTCTGTACCAATAGAGATGATATTATTTACTTATAAACTTAGGATCTTCCGCTCAATTAAGTTAATATGGGACTCTCAACAATCATCCCCTTCAACAAGGTACACTATAGAACCATCTGTGAGGCTTATAGAACCCTCAAACAGTCTCTTTTTAGTCTAGGCTCAACTCCTTTTCTAGAGCCCTCAAACAAAGTACACTCATTATTCGGACACTTCAGTCACTTTTGAGATAACAGTGGACTTGATTTGTTATAAATGGTATCAAAGTCATTATTGGGCTAAAGGGGTGAATGTGGATGGTGAGAACATATGTATGTTGGAGAGAGGAACGGAACATGTTTTATACGTGTGTGGAAGCCTCTCTCTCGTAGGCCCTGAGTTGTTAACGGTGTCTTTGGGCTGTTGCGGTATGCAACTACAAAATTGGTCGAGGAGAACACAGTAAGGTAACAATAATACTTTTATTAAGGAGAAATATAGAGTAAAACTAAGTGTGTGTATGGGAATATTGAAAAGCAGAACAAAGGAAAAAGAGGTATACAATATAATGGTATGGAAAGTAAATGTGAAATCCAAAGAAAATCACCCATCTATTTCCTCTCAGCTGTTCTAGGAAAATGACAATGAAGATACAATCAATCAATCAATCACCAACCAAACAATAAATCAACGTCGTCTTCACATCGGAGCTGGGGCATCAGCTGTGGGGAAGAATCCAGGGGTATTTTCCGATGACACTGGACCGCCAGCAGCAGAAGCAGCAGCAGCACTGGAGCTCAGCAGTTCTGCCATGGCACGGTGGGGGTTTGTGCGTTGTCTGGTGCAAAGGTCGGGCAAGAACACTCCTGCAATGACATGAATTGAATAGGCATTAGATTGGGAATTTTGTTGTGAAGTTAAGAGATTGGGAATTTTGGGTTATGGGTTACCCTCTCCTGCGGCCATGTTGAAGTAAAGGTCAACAATGTTGGGGCATTTCTGGTAGCAGGCAGGGGAGCAAAGCTTGGCGGTGAAGAGTGGCTCGAGGAGTGCATCGGAGGCAATTCCGACCGAGTTCCGATCCACCCCACAAGCCTTGATGCATTTATCTGTCTCTATGAACTCCGCCATCCATTCCACTATCACCTCAGACGTTCTGCATTGATATTCAATCTTCCCATCTTTCGTCTCTGCCGTCTCCAACAAACATCTCTTCCCCGATGAAGCTATTGAAAATGCGCACACATCCACCGACAATTCCTCGCAAACAAGATCCCCTGCACCACAACAAACACCGTCAAACCAAACCAAACCAAACCAAACCCATATAGAAAGTGGGTTAGATGGCTACGCACCAAGCGCGGCAGAGACAAAAAGAGAGGAGAGGAAGAGAAGGCAAGGAAATTTGTTGGAGATAGCCATGAGAAGCTGTTTTATGGGTAAGAAGAAATGGGGCGAGGAATTGAAAGAACGGAGAGGAAATTGGTGGTGGATTAGAGATGAAAGAGGTGTTTGTGGAGTAATATATGAAGAGAAGTTGAGAGAAAAGGGGAGAGATTGAGGCTCTTGTTCTTGCAATCCAACGACACAAAGCCTATAAATAGAGACCCAATTCAGACACCCATGCCGGCTTCTCAACGGAGCTTCGGCTGCAGCTGCTGCACACTAAGCCTAGATTAAAAGGACACGTTTTGGAACTCAATTTTGTTGGTTGACGCCTAACAGAGCCGTGTATTTTGGGTCTGTACCAAGTCGCCACCTCTTTCCTTCCCTATTGAAGAAGCTTCGTGTGTGTGGGATTTCAGTTTCATATTCTTTTCTTTCAATCCAAAACACAATTAACTTTATTTTTAACTAACATATAATCAAGTTAACATATAATTAAGTTAAAGGTAAGAGCATAAGGTAGTGAAATTTTTTGTCGGGTATGTTCCGACCGGCACGAAAGACATAACGATCTGGGCACTGTCTCGGAGAGAGGTTCGGTGAAATAGACATGTCTTGTGAAGATGCGGACTACCTGCACTTGGACAAAAACACCCTATAAAGCTTCGCGGTTCTTTGGGATTGGCTTTGGGCCTTTCCTCCGCAGCTTAGGTGGAGGGTGAAGAGGGCTCCTATGTTATAAATAATGAACCTCACAAGGCGGATACTAACATGGTTAAGTTAATATAGAGACATAACTCTGATACCATGTTAGAAATAACGAACCTCCACAATAATATGATGCTTTCTATGTATGAATGTAAATAAGTTTTGAAAACAAGTCGGGGAGAGGTTTAGTTTGAGTTCCATTTTAATGGTATTTATTCATTTATTTTCAAATAAAAATTATAAGTTGTTTATAATAAATATAAGCTTTTCTTTAACCTACAAACTAGAATTTGCTATACAAAATACTAAAACCTAACATATATATTTTTTTCCAACTATTTTGACTTTATATGTAATTGAAATTTAACGCTAAAACATTTTCTTGCAATTTAAATTCAAAATAGAACCAAATTTTTCAAGGAATATAATTGTTAACAAGAACATTATATTATTATTATTTTAATTTAATAATTGTGGAGAAGGCATTGAACTTTAAAAGGGAATTTTCATTCCTTATGATTAAAGTTATGCTCATAAATAACAAATACTTAATAATAATATTGTTGAGAATATAGAAATAAATAGCGTTATCGTCTAATATACTTTCAATAATAATATATTTGGTTGGTTTAATTGTTATAATCAATTAACTTATATAGTATAATCAAGTTTTGATTTAAATAGTTTTTGCATTAAAATGGAAACAAGATATTAGATTAGGAAAAATCTAAAAGGGATAAAATAATTTGCATCTAATTATGATTTCATTTCATATTATTATTATTTTTAAATAATATATAATTTATAAGATATCAAGTAGAAAATATTGAAATTAAGTCACCTAGGTTAAAAAACCGAAATTTAAAATTTAAAATTATGTCACTTGCTCAATTTTATTAATAAATTATATATGATTGAGATTCATTTAACTTGTGGAATTAAAATATTAAACCATTAATTAGGAATGGTTTAATATTTTAAAGGAATTAAGGCTTAGACTTCCAACTTAAAGCTATAAACAAAAAGGATAGTTGACTTGGAAATTGGATGATGGGCAGCCAGTAAGGACAATTTGCATTCCTGGTATTATTATTTAATATTACAAACGAATGGGCTTTGAATGGAGAATCACGACCATGGTAGGATATCTATTTTGAACTTTTGAATGAAAATATATTTCTTACTTATAAATTTATAATCAACTCCAGACTTGTCTTCCAACAATTCTCAACGTCAATGTTTCTTTACAACGGAGAATCCTGATAACAATGCCTTATCTTGACAGTTCGGGAGATACCAAAGAAATGTCCTAAGATACATGTTGCATCTACTGAAATGTTACCAAGGATTCCATCTAGAAATTTACAACTCATGTCAAAATCTAGAAAGTCAACATCAGAAAATTAATCTTGCATATACAAATCATTGCATCAATATTTCCAGCATCAGAGAGGGAAAAAGAATGACTAAAGAGGAGGGGATTGATCAGAAATTTTGACTTGAATGCCTACAGATGAATGGTAATTTAAACTTACCAAACAACTTGTTGAACTGAAAACATGATTATTTCCTTGGGTTAAGAGTAAGTTTCTTGAAGAAGCAGCATAATTATCTTGATCACAAACTTGGGTAACTACAATTTTTTGGCTGCAAGCAATATCGAAGGACAAAGATTTAACTATGCACAATTTAATTATCACCATATAATGCGCGAGAAGAAGTTGCAAATGAGTTTTTACCTGGGCTTAAAATTCTTATGCATTTTGTTGTGGACTTCACAGTAGTTAATGAATCAATGCCTGCATTAGTAAAATTTGCTCATAAACCTGCACATTGCTCAATGGAACTTCACGAGGTTTAGAAGATGAACTGCATTACCTTCTGTGTTTGTCTCTTTTCCAGATAAAATTTGTGTCACCGTAGATGAATATTCTGACATCATCTGATTAGTCTCCACGTAACAGTCCATTGATTCATGAGAACTGGGAGAGAAAAACACTGAACAAATTATCAGAATAAGAGCTAGAAAGTAGCGAGTGGAAATTGCAGCGTGGTGAGCAAAGAATTACCCTGAAAGAGTGTCTGTTGAAGCACCCAAGGTTGGGACGGATGAACAACCAGTTACTTCACAATCCATATCCCAATCAGCCAACATTTCATTGAAAGAGAAATCTTCTCCAAAAACATCTAGACAAGGCAAATCTATGTCAAAAATGTCTAGCTGCTTTTCTGATTCGGTTACATAAATTTCATTTTCAATCCCCTTGTCAGAACTCATGGGTACATCTGAAACATCAAAGTCTAGCCGTCCCTTCACGTGGTCTCTCTTACCAAGCCTTTTAGCGTTTGTCTTGACAGGGGAGGGAGATAAAATGCTATGGTTCCTCTCCACAGAATAGTAAGCTACTTGCTTATAAGGACTGATCGTAACCCTTTTTGATGAAATTACAGTGCAACAAGTAGGACTAACGTCTTGTGGAGTATTGTTGTTACTGCAATCAGCAGCAGAAGAAATCTCAAGTGGAGATGTAGACTTGTCACTTTGACAGGAATTTGCACGAGGAGGTGTCTTCGGACCAGAAGAGTTAGTTGGAATAGAGAATGAAGGCTGGTGGTTGAACAAACATTTTACAACACTTGATCCTTGAACTACAGATTCATTGGGAGGGCAGCTAGGAGATGATGACTGAATTTCGTTAGAATGCTGAATCCTTGACTGAACATTGGCAGCTTCAGTTGATTGGGAAAGTGCATCAGTATCTGTAACGGACATGAATTATATTAGATATGATTGAAAACAGATGCGCCTCAATCAATCATATAATAGCACAAACATTTAGTAGAGAAAGCTTGCCTTTGCTTGCTGATTTCCTGGAAGATAATTTATTTCGAGATCTCTTAGCAGCTGGAGGAACAGAAGTGGAAGTCATGGAGCTCTTTCTTTTACTTGCTTCTGTGCCAGTAATAACGGGAGTTGTGAAACTTTGAGGCCCGCCATTTGTATTCTGAGGTGTGACCTCTGAACGAACAGGTTGTTTAATGTTTACGGGGATACCTGAAAGCAGTAAATCTCAAAACCCTTTACATAAAACTCTTGAACTTACAATAACCTTACCAAACGCCAAATACTAACATTTTCAGACCGTTCAACTATGTATGTAATGCACCAGAAGTTGCAAACGCTCAGAAATATTTCAAAATGCTGCTAAGAAATTTACTTATAACGACTAAGAAAAATTGTGGAGAAACCCAGTCTCCCATATTTCCAGGAAAAGCGAAGAACTACATGCTACTACCAAGAACTGGATTGCAGTCTAAGTTGATGATGCAAGTATAAGATAAACGCAGGATTTTACTCCTAAAGAGCTCAGAGATCATTAATTTTCTCTATCCGGTACTATGGCAATTGAGTAAGCCAATTTAAGAGGGGTCTAGCCCTGATGATTTGTCGGTATCACAGAAAATATATGTTTCTTCTAATCCAGAAAGATTTAGGACAGTACCTGTAGGAGATTCAGAAGGACCAGATTGACTAACAGCTGCAACTTTATCTGGAGCAGCTGAAATCGACGGCGCTGAGGACCTTCCACTGACATTATAAGCACTCATGACAGTCTGCATACCCTGTAGAAGAGTGTGAACGCGAATCTTCTCTTGTTCTAGATAGATTCTTTCTTGATCTAGAATCACCCTTTGTTCTTTCAAACAGATGTATTCATCCAACATAGCCTCTAAGCTCAGCAAGCTCTTCGGAGCCTGAAAACCAAAAGAATTAAAACTCATGTGACGACTAGGGGAAGAAAAAACAAAAACTAACTAATGGCGGGAAAATCCCAGATCTCAAAAAAAAGGAAAAAACAGGTACCTCTTGGATCGGAGAGTTTGCAATGAGTGAGGAAGCTTCTACTCTAAAAACAGAGCGCGATTCGGCGTAATTGTTGTCGGAGAGATATCTATCAACAATGAAGGCGACCTGCATAGGGGTAACGTTGGCAGTCCCCTTGCTAGCGCTCTCAGATTTTCTGGATTTGGTTTGCTTCCCCATTGTCGTTGAAGGGGAAGAAACAAGAGAACCGCGAAAGGNTACAGAAGCTCGAGGTTGGAGATGCAGATTGAAGAAGCCGAGAAAGAAAGTGAGGATCGGCGATTGGAATCGGAGGGAAAGGGAATGGGAGATTTTCGTAAGATCCAAATCGGAGGGAAGAAGAAGTGATTTAAAGGGGCAATGGAAAACGCGGGAGATTTTGAACTTTTTTTGCGGGTAGCGTGAACGGGCGGTTATTTACACCCGCCTTCAGCCCCTTCCCGCCATCGGCCGCGGTCAAATTTTGAGAACAAAAATAATAACAATCTACTTTTTTTTAAAAGGGTTATGTGGCTATTTAGTCCAGTTGCCCCATGATCGAAGCCCAGCAGCGGGGCGGCCCATAGCCGCCACTATAATGATCCAATGCGCGGTAACTCGAAGACGCCAAGAAAAGGCCACCCAGCACTGTATTGGGCAATTGAATCGTTCTTGGCGCCAGATGGAGTACCAGGTCGCGGCTCCAGCCGTCGAGTTCTTCCTCATTGTTGCTACTCATCCATATCTGGAACCTCATCTTCTATCATCCTCTGCTTGCGTGGTAAACTCTTAGCCGATATTCATTTCGACGTTACATCTGCGGGATGTAGGTGCAGAGACAAGTGAATAGAGGGAGAATCAGTCACTAAACCGAGCGATGAGGCGGAGGAGACGTGTTTGGAGAGACATTCGTGTTTTTGGTTCAGAATCTCGAAGTCTGTCAAGAGGTTAGAAAGTTCGCGAATTATTTGTAAAATCTACATAGTTCAACTTTCCACTCTTGGTCATTATGAAATCATTAATGTTATTGAGTTTAGTGAAATCGTATATGACTTGTTTGGCGGATGAGTGAGTGGGGAGTGCCTTTTTAGTTTTGGCCATTCAGTGAATCGATGTTTGGAATGGACTTGTAGCTTGATTCACTTTCGGTATGTGGAAAATGCACGTTGTGTTACTTGTTTCTGAAAATTAGGAACCATGTCAGTTCGGGTAAGCATAAAACTCAGGCAAACAATTGGACAGAGAGAAATCTGGTTACAAAAAGTAGAAAGAGATGACACTTTCGAAAGAAGGCTCTCTCACACTCTCCAATCCTCTATTACTAATCTAAGAGACTTTATGTTAATAGGCAAGAGACCATTGGAGCTCAAGTATAAAATTTCGTAGCTACTTCTTCCGAATCCTATATTCTAAGGGGTTTTTTATTACCTTGTGATAGGATACGTTTTACAGTTTCTCTTATAAGTTAAGCCATTCTTCTACCTGTGTATTTACTCTGTTTTTACACTTTCCTTTCTAGAAAAGATTTATTTTTCTTGTTCTTTGTCACATTAGTAGCAAGAAAGATGGTTGTAATGTTAGAAACCACGAATCTCCACAATGGTATGATAATGTCCACTTTGAGTATAAGCTCTCATGGTTTTGCTTTTGGTTTCCCCGAAAAGCCACATAGCAATGGAGATGTATTCCTTACTTATAAATCCATGATGATCCTCTTAAATAACCAATGTGGGACTCCCTCCCAACCATCCTTAACAATCCTCCCCTCGAACAAAGTACGTCATAGAGCCTCCCCTGAGACCTATAGAACCCTCGAATAGCCTCCCCTTAATTGAGGCTCGACTCCTTTCTCTGGAGCCCTCAAACAAAGTACACTTTTTGTTTGACACTTGAGTCACTCTTTGACTACACCTTCAAGGCTCACAACTTCTTTGTTCAACATTTGAGGATTCTATTGACATGAATAAGTTAAGGGCATGACTCTGAAACTATGTTAGGAACCATGAATCTCCACAATGGTATGATATTGTCCACTTTTGAGTATAAGCTCTCATGGTTTTGATTTTCCTAAAAGGCCTCATACCAATGGAGATGTGTTCCTTATTTATAAACTCACGATCATTCTCTAAATTAGGCAATGTGAGACTCCCTCCCAACAATTCTCATGTACTATCCTATCGTAAATACAATTGAAGGCAACAATGCTCTCTGTTGAGAGCCTCTGTTATCATCTTCAATTCTTTACAATTTGTACACCTCCAATCCAAATAAAGACCTAGATTTATTTGCTTTCTTTAAGATAAATACATTTGGGTAAACGTGTTAAATACTCCAATAAACTTTTAGATAGTTTTTTAAGTAATCGACGGGTTTCATGCATTGCAATTTGAAGTTGGACAAAACTTGCTGCAGAAAGATTGCAAAATCTGAGTCAATTGCTGCAGTGCATAGTTTTAAGTGATTTTGAAGAACAAACAATGATAAGGAAAGACATTGAAGATCTCTCGGCTAGTTAGCATGATCAACTCCTTGGTTCTAATTCAGATATTCAAATTTTACCTCAGTTTTCATTTATTCAGGCAGAATAGGAGGATGAAACGGAAATTTGGATCATAATCTGTCTTCTTGATCTGTATAAACTGAATCGCGGAGCTCTCTAAGAGGAACTGTGCGAGCTTTACTATTTTTGGGAGAGGAGCTCTACGAGCTATACTATCTTAGGGATTTGGAAAAGTAGGAAATGATGTTAATGGGAACGCCCTTTTAATGATAAGTTTTTATGTTTTTGGATGTTTAAGTCATTTCCTTCTTATATAAACTAATATCCCGATGAATAATAGGTTGGTGCTCAATTATAAGATCTAAGATTTAAATGAAGTTGTTGCTATTTCAACCCTGCGATGATATGATTTACACATGATCATGGTCAGTCTTAAAGGAAACTCAAGTCCCAATATACCTTTTTCACTCTTCTTTGTGGCTTAGTTGGATCTTAGACAAAGTTCTTTCATTCTTTACCAAACTTCACTTCATGTTCAACTCTACCTTACTTGGTAATCATGTCACTTGTGTTCCTTCCCAATTCTAGCTGACTTGCCTCTACTCTAAACCAAGGTCCTTCAATGGAACACCACGTCATATTTCATCATCTTAGTCCTTAACTACATGATCCACACCTTGCTGTATCGATTTGCAACTTCACCGGGATATGTTTGAACCTTGATTGGATCAAAACAACGTTAGAATGCTCATGAAGCTTACCAAGTGATATTAGCACTTGTTGGGGCTACCGTGGAATTATAATACTTACTAGGAACACAACTATGCAAACCAAAACTTATTGGGCATTTATAATGCTTATCAAGGCATAACAAGCAAATACCTTGCCAACCGGGAACTACCAAGTCTCACTGACGCTTCATGATACCCTCCCAAGCATCAAATGTCACGTGTCTTTGCTGCTCACTCATACATGCTTTTCGAGAACTGACTCTTGAGTTATCTTCATATTCGAGACCTCTTGGACATCCATCTATTTGGCTATTGAGGATGAACTTTTCTTTGTCCATGTCGAGACATTTTTGCTCATCATGTTAAAGCCTAGCCTTATATCGCAACCTTTGACTTTTGGGGGCCGGTGCAATGTTGGCACATCTATACTACCTAACACTATCTTTGGAATCTCATTTTTGAAAGAAGATGCCCAAGACACTAAAAGGCTTGCCCACGCCTTGACAAATCATGAGGTCGACTCACTTAGACCATGAGGCCTAGAGGTGGTAGAGAACCAACACCATGTCTATGTTAAGAACCGAGAGAAAATTGGAAAGATCAGAAGAATTGGGAGAAATCTCACTTTCTATTGAAGAATGAAATTGGCTATTATATAGCGTTACAGAATACATTGAAAACAAGCCTAGCCTTGTATTTGTCGACTTCCCCATTTTCATTGAATTTCGTCTTATAAATCCATTTTACTCCAACCTTCTTTCTGCCCTTAGGTAACTCCATCAATTTCCATGTGTCATTTCTGTTTATTGCTTCCATTTCCAGATCCATGGCTTGCCTCCATTTCTTACTCTTCAATGCGTTTTCAAAGTTTTCAAGATCTATAGTGGTAGACATGACCTAGTGAGCTTCATTATCTTCTTCAGCAAGATCTTCTCCTGTTGCATAGTCTCTCATCCATACTGGTGGTCTCCTATTCCTCCCCTTATTCGAGCTAGGAGAGCTTGCTTTAGCTAAAGAGCCAGAGGAAATATTTTCCTTTGCAGCTTTTATATCAGATTTGCTTCATTTTCATCACACACATCTGCTGCCTCCCTTTGATCACCCCATTCCAGATCGCACATAATGGATTCTTCAAGGTCTTATCCTAGTCCCAACTCTTATCTTCCTCGAATACAACATCTTGTGAAGTTGGATCATAGAGTCTGTAAGCCTTTGACTTTTCACAAACTCCTAGCAAAACACAACTCAAACTCGTATCATCCAACTTAGTTCTTTTACTGTCAGGCACATGAACATGAGAGATACATCCAAAAACTCTAAAATGCTCAATTGAAGGTTTGACTCCACGCCAAGCTTTTTCTAGAGTTTTATTTTTGACAACCAATGTTGGACTTCGATTCAGTACATGCACAGTCCAGTTGATTGCTTCAGGCCAAAAACTTTTCGGAATTTTCTTTTCTGAAATCATACTATGAACCATATTCATAATAGTTCTATTTTTTTCATTCCACAACTCCGTTTGTTGTGGCGTGTATGCAGCTATCAGTTGTCTTTGTATGCCATTTTCATCACAAAAATTGGTGAATTCTTGTGATGTAAACTCTCCTCCTCGATCCGTTCGTAAGGCTTTAAAAAATGAGTTTGTTTTATTCTCAACATGAATCTTAAAGTTTTTAAATACAACAAAGGATTCTGATTTTTCTATTAAGAAATAAACCCATGTTTTTCTGCTGAAGTCATCTATGAAAGTAATCAAGTACCTTTTCTTGCTGTTTGAGATGGGTTTGATCGGTCCACAAATATCAGCATGCACCAATTGGAGAATTTCTGAAGCTCACCATGTGCTCCTTTTTGGAAACGAGTGCCTTTGTTGCCTACCCACCAAACAATTTTTACACAGTCTCAATGGAGACTTGAGCTGTGGTAAACCATCCACCATCTTCTTTTGCTGAAGAGTCTTTAATCCCTTAAAGCCCAAATATCCATATCTATAGTGACAAAGTTGCTCAATATCTTTTGTGATTTTATTGAAACAAGTGGATGCTACAGGCTGAGATATAGCATGCAGTACGAACATTCGATTCGAAGACATCTTTATCTCCATGATTAAGCATCTCTCAGGATGAAACACCTTGCACGTTCCATTAAGAAACAAAATGGTAAGCCCCTTTGCTTGCAATTTCTCAATACTCAACAAATTGTTCTTTAGCTTTGGCACATAGAACACTCCTATGATTATTAGTATGATTCCATTCACTTGCAGCCATACATTACCCTTTCCTGTTACAACCATGCTTGAGTTGTTGATTCAGTGAATCTGAAAAATATTCCTTCTTCCCACACATATGATTGCTATATCCCGAGTCAAGGAACCACATATCTTCTCAATATTCCTTCTCAATATTCCTTCTTCAACATGAGAACTCATGTGTTGTTCATGCACAAGCAGGCTTCTTTGCAACTCATCAATGGTTAAGATGGTTGTATCTTTGGACTCCTCAATGGAACACACAATATAAACAAATTTGGGAGTCATAGATCTCAGAATCCTTTCAACTACTTCAACATTTCCTTTATATTTAGTTTCATCTTGTTGGCTATGCTAAGGGTCCAAGCAAAATACTCATTCACAGATTCTCCTGCCTTCATGTGAAACATTTCAAACTCCTTCAAAAGAGCTTGTAAATGTGCACGCTTTACCCATGTCGAACCTTGATATTTCTACTTCATAAAATCCCATATGTTCTTTGTTGTATCCTTGTTGAGAATTGTCTCCAAGATCGAACGATCTAATGCTTGAAATAGATAATTCTTTGCTTTCAAAATTTTCAACTTCTGATCTTCAATGTTCTTCTGGGCATCTGTGAAAACGATATCTTCTGTTGCGGCAGGAATCTCGTTCTCCACCAAACCCCAGTACTCTTTTGAACACGCAAAAAGTTTTCCATGAGCATCGCCCAATGATGATAGTAGCCCATCAAATTTCGAAATTGCAGGCTGCACATAGACATACTTTTATTATGACACACCTAGAAGACTGCTATTTTTAGTTTTATCTTAAGTTTAGGGCATGACTACCAAATGTTAAGAATAGAGAGGAAACTGGAAAGATCAGAAGAATTGGGAGAAATCTCACTTTCTATTGAATGAAATTGACTATTATATAGCGTTACATAATATATTGAAAACAAGGAAATCTGAATCAAATATAATTCAAATAACTAAATCAAATCTAAATCAAACCTAACCGTCTCCCCCTATAGCACATTCTAAGTCATATTTGATATGATACCCATGCACATCAAAATGGGGAGGAGTCATGCGATTGTGGAACGTTCATCTAGTGTTCGATAGATGCCAATTTTAGTGAGTTTTACTTAATACAAACTTAATTCCAGAGTCACTTGTCAAAACTCACGACAAAAGAGGTCTCATCTGGCCCTTATTGAGTTTGTCTCCAACGACCATGACAACATTGTTGCTTATGTTCTTCTTTGTACCCTAGCTTGACAATTTTGCACACTCTTCTTGGTGTGCTAGATGATGTACCGTCATTCTCGGTTACATCATGACACTTCTCTTTCTCGACCCTTAATATAGCCCGACAGGCAACACTCATGTGCCCCCACTATTCTTGTCTGCAAATGGGAGTCACAACATACGCTCTTCTTAGTATGGTTCTGACACTCATCACCACTTTAATTAGTAATCGTCTCCGATGACTTCTTTGGAGGCACAATCTACCTGATTGCACAATGAATTGTTACATATATATTTTTGTTTTTAAGCTGTCTTAGGCTATTTGACTATACTGTCAGTTTTATATTGCTCGGCCTCAAGCATGTATAGGGAGAATAGGGTAATAAGCATTGGATTCAAGGCGCAAATGATCGCTATTGCTTTAGCATGTACGAATAGCTTAATAAATTGAAGAGGAACATTTAACGTGGCCCAAACTTTTAATAGGCATCAATTGACTGGGCCATTCTTAGAAATTTGATGTGCTAAATGATTGGCTTTGGAGAGCCGAATCTCTGAGTTCAATAGCTGATTTCTTGAACTATGCCAGGAAGAAAGTTTCATTTTTAGAAATTTGATTTCTTGCTGATCAGAGAATTCATTTTTATACATCACATTTGGGTGCATGTTTTTAGGTAGTTTTTCAATTATTATTTAGAAGGGTTACCTTGCCTTCATGGAGTTATGAATGTGATCATGTATTGTCTGTGCATGAAGTATGATTATCAACCTGTTTGTAGGTGTAAAAATAAAAGGTTAGATCGGTTGATGTTGGAAGAATTTGCTGGAGCTTTTAAGCATCGTCATCTACCTCCCCAATCTCATCTCCACACCGTTATTAATCTGAATCAAGGTGAGGTGTACCTGCATTTTCTATTTTTGTCTCCTTGAGACTGCAAGTTGGCGACCCTTGCGTGCCTGTTTTTTTAATATCACCAAAAGCTTACCAAACCCAAACCGGTTGCATGTGCGGTCCCTTCAGCCACTTTTTGTTTACATGTAAGTGTATTCGTCTGCCTCACTTTTGGAGGTTTGTAACATGAAAAAGGATGGTTTCTGCTTGTCAAAGAACTTTATTTTAATGTTTACATATTTTACCTGGGTGTTTGAATGTTTCTCCCCGTGCTTCACCGTCTGAAATCAATTCTGTGCTAGTTTCAAAATAAGATTACAGCCTGTGGTTATACAATGAGTTAAGCTCTAATTTAAACGGTCAACTAGTGCAATTTATTAAATGATGATCGTGTGAGCAGGTGAAAGCAGGACCATTCTGTCCTGCACCATTTGGGATCAAAAGTCTATTATGCCAGTGGTGGGTTTGGGCCGTTATAAGCAAGTTGCCTTGTACTAAGTGTGTTTAGTGGCATACGACTTTTGAGGTTATACTTCTCTACATCATTTCTAGTACTATCTACTATGGTTTACTGCTACATTAAGCTGATGGAATTTAATTATAACATAGACCTGAAGATATGTGAATATTTGCATCCAGATAGCCAAATAAGGACTGGCTTCACATCCTACCATTTGAAAAAGCAGTTGAGTCATATACTCAATCAATAGGCCATATGTTATAATCTTTCATATGTCATTGATAAGCTTGTGGGCAATATGATGACAAATTGAAGAAAACCAAGGGCATCCCTGCAAGAATCCCTTTTGCATTATTTGGGAGGTGGGATCTGATTCCCATTTCATTTCGTATGGAGATGAAAACATGGTCAACTCAGGTTTTGCTGTTCAACTCGCAGGGGTTTCTCAATCAGTTCAAGAGATGGACAGGCTAACCAAGAAATTAATGCCACTTTTTTCCTACTCCCGCTGGAGCCAGCAAATAGGATTGGTGTTTGGTGTGGATTGCCATTTAAAAAAATGGCATCCCCCACACTACATGTTGCATTGCAGCAGAAGGGACCGACATTGGTCCACTGCTTTTTGTCACCTGAGAATTGCAAGGGCCTAAATTTAAGTTTAAGAACATTTTTAGAGATGCAAAGCATTAAACCTTTGTATTCTACAACGACAAGCCTGTTTCAGATTCAATTCAAATTCACATTCATTGTGAAGTTAGATAAGGCAACCCCCAAGGAATTACTCAATTAGCATATGTAATGCTTCAACAAAAACAGAACAATAATCTGAGATGGAAAAGCTTATAATCTGAAATATATTCAACTGAAAATTTTCAACACAACAAATTATACGAGCATATGTAAATGATATTCTTCATGTTCCATTATCCAGCCGACACAATCAAGAACCAAAAAGTAAAAGCAAATCATAATTGACGATGATATTATGGCCCCAGCCTTAATTCTACATTAATGAGAAATGATTAAGGCTAAATCACCCCAATGCATTGCCAGAGACTGGCAACTGATAATCCCAAGCACCACACATTCTTCATTCATCATGGTCAGCAACGTCTTCGTCTTCATAGTAATCATCGTCTTCAGCCGTAGCATCTTGGTATTGCTGATACTCAGAAACCAGATCATTCATGTTACTTTCAGCTTCAGTGAACTCCATCTCATCCATACCCTCACCAGTGTACCAATGCAAGAAAGCCTTCCTCCTAAACATAGCTGTAAACTGCTCACTTACACGGCGGAACATCTCCTGGATCGATGTTGAATTACCAATGAAAGTAGACGCCATTTTCAACCCAGTTGGAGGAATGTCACAGACTGTAGATTTCACATTGTTGGGGATCCATTCAACAAAGTATGAAGAGTTCTTGTTCTGGACATTGATCATCTGTTCATCAACTTCCTTGGTGCTCATCTTACCCCTAAACATAGCAGAGGCAGTAAGATAGCGACCATGTCGAGGATCGGCAGCACACATCATGTTCTTTGCATCCCACATTTGCTGAGTGAGCTCAGGCACTGTAAGAGCTCTGTATTGTTGGGATCCACGGGATGTGAGGGGAGCAAACCCAACCATGAAAAAGTGGAGACGAGGGAATGGAATAAGATTGACCGCAAGCTTCCTGAGATCTGAGTTAAGCTGTCCAGGGAATCGCAAACAGCAGGTAACACCGGACATCGTAGCAGAAATGAGATGGTTAAGATCACCGACTGCCCAAGAACAAAAGAAACCATTAGATAACAATCTAAAACAATGAAGAGAAACTCAAGATGTGTAAGATCTATGATTTAAGAGACATACAGCTTGGGGTGGAGAGCTTGAGGGTACGGAAGCAAATATCGTAGAGAGCTTCGTTGTCAAGTACCATACACTCGTCGGCGTTTTCAACTAGTTGATGAACAGAGAGGGTTGCGTTGTAAGGCTCAACAACAGTATCAGAAACTTTAGGGGATGGGAAAACAGAGAAGGTAAGCATCATTCTATCAGGGTATTCCTCCCTGATCTTGGAAATCAGAAGGGTTCCCATTCCAGATCCAGTCCCTCCTCCCAAAGAATGGCACACCTGAAACCCTACAAATCGGATCCAAACCATCTTAAGCTACAAAACACATACACGAACCCTAAAAGAGGGGAGAAAAGTAAAAGTACCTTGCAAACAGTCACAGTTCTCAGCCTCCTTGCGAACGACATCAAGGACGGAATCAATAAGCTCTGCACCTTCGGTATAATGTCCTTTAGCCCAGTTATTACCGGCACCAGACTGACCAAAAACGAAGTTATCAGGCCTGAAAACCTGACCGTAAGGTCCAGATCTGATACTATCCATAACACCAGGCTCAAGATCCATAAGCACCGCGCGAGGAACAAATCTCCCGCAACTAGCTTCATTATAGTAAACATTAATCCGGTCAAGTTGTAGATCGGAAGTACCATTGTACTTACCGATGGAGTCGATTCCATGCTCAGCACAAACGACCTCCCAGAACTTGGCACCGATCTGGTTGCCGCATTGGCCTCCTTGGATGTGAAGAATCTCACGCATATTGACGAGAAATGGAGGCTGAAAACTGAGAACCGAGAGAAAAAGTTTCAGAAAACCCTAGAAAGCGTGGGAGGAGGAAGAGATGGGAGAGAGATGAAATTAAAAGGTAAAGTGGGGACGGGGGATCTTTATAGAAATAAAAGGAAATAACGGTTAAAAAAATTTATTGAAGGGAATTTAAAAGAAATGAGCGGGAAAAAGTGCGGGTAAAGACAGCCACGTGCACTAACGGCGTTTGGTAAAAGTAACGGTCTGCCGTTACGCCGTTGGCTTGTCTTTAAATTTTGAGAGAAAAAAATATCTGGAAACAGCTGGAATCCACCAAAACCAATGGGACTCCTTTTATAAAAAAAAGAAAAAATATATATTATTTAAATTTAGAATAATTGAGAGACAAAAATAGGTAATATTTTAAAGGCGCGCCTCGCTGCCCGCTGCCCCACACCTTTCAATTTTTCTTTGGACGTTTTCTGCTCCTCTTTTCATTTTTTATTTTTTATTTTTTATTTTTAATTAATAACATAAATAGGATTTTTTCTAATAATAAAAACAAAAACAATCACTTCTTAACAAACTTTATTTATTATTAATAAACAAATTACGAAATTGACGCAACGGTAAGTCTGGTTGGAGAATTGTTCTTCAATAAATAAATAAATAAATAAATAATTTACTGTGATGAGGTTATGAATTATATTTTGTAGAATTGAGCTGAATTACTTTAGAAACAAAATTAAAGAAGTTATTAACGTTAGATTTGCATAAACTATATTTTATTCGTAGATCTATTTCTAATATAAAAGGTTAATTTTATAATTAATAAATTTATTTTGGTTTTCTTATTTTAATTCTGTATTTTATTTTGAGATAAATGGTTGATTCATTCTTAGAAGCATGGGAAAGTGTAATTATATGTCCAATAGGATCGAAAACTTAAAAAATGATTAACGAGCTTTTAATTAAACTTTTCATGTTATTCAATATTAAAGAATTAACTCAACACAAAACAGAATATATCATTCATTTTATACCCAATAGATCAATTTAAGAATTAGATACAAAAATAAAAGTTAAAAAAGTTATTAGCATTTTTAAATTTGAATATTTTAGAATATTCAAAGACCGAAATAATGTAAAATAGATTAGTAATTTTTCGAATGTTCAATATCAAAATCGCAGCAGTACCCATCAATTAGCCATCCAACAGCACAGCAGCTTCATGTGGCTATCTGGTGGGTGGAGAAAAGAATAGATTCTGGCCAAAAAAGTCAAGTTTCAATCACAAATGGCAACAAATCCCATCAGTCACCAACCGGCGAAAAGCTGAAAGCTGATCATCTGAAATCAAACCTATCCTTGAACTATACACTATGATGGCAACGCAGATGGATCTCTGAAATCACTAATCTCATCAATTCCATATTGGAACTTACAGATAGATAACGCAGTTTTCCATTAATATCCAAGGGCTGCATTAGTATAATCACATAACCAAGCAAGCAAACAATCCCAAATCTCACAGAAATCAACTAAAACCGATAGAGAAACAAATCAATCAGCCAAAATTACAGAAGATGAAGAAGACAACAAACAGATCTCAGAGACTATTCGTTTATCTTCAATTCCTAGAAGGAAATTGCAGATAGATAACGCAGATAAAATCACATCATCGATCCAGACGCGAAGTTAGAACAGAAAAACGCCTGATCTACAAAATGGAAAACTAATGACTCTTTCAATAAACAAAAGCATTTCAGGAACACTATTCCCCATGAGTTTCTTCACGATAAATCAAAGTGCAAGGATAACAATAAGAGTGTTTCATCATCAATGCTGCCGGAAAAGATACGATTAACGGCAAAGCGAAAAGTAAAATACAGAGTAGGAGAAGCATAAATAACTTATAAGTTAGAGAGAACCAGCTAATCGGAACAAAAAAACAACGCCGCCGCCGCCGCCGACGACGACGACGAAGCGAGTATGCAGAGAGAAGGGCGACGGGCAAAGGAAGCGAACCCTAAAACCCTTCTCTGATGAGATTTGTTAGTGATGATTGATGAAGAAAGCATTACATAAGGTTCACCCATAGGGTTAGGGGTGTAATTTGCTCCTCAGGGTTTAGCTCTTTATTTATTACCTTTTTAAAAATAATATTATTTAGATTTTAAAAAATAAAATATTATACATTTTCTATGGACCAATTTACAATGTCTTGGTCGTGACACGTTTGTCACCAAGTGGATTGCCCAATGTCTTCTTTAGCTAACAATACCTTAATCCCGAAGCCTTCAAAATATTTTTTTGATAGGCGCCTCGAGATGTATGAAGAGCTCGTTGCTAATAGATCCCACACAGTCTAGAAACAATGTTTTTATGATCACCTTTTATCGGGTACAAATGAAGTTATGAGCAAGTACAAGAACGTCCTGGACGCTCTTAAATTGTAACATTCCAATAAATTTGTGATACATGAATGAATTGATACCACATTCAAATAAGAGCGATCTTCTTAAAAGAATTAAAAGTTACTGTCTATACCAACAAAGTGCATTTTATAGCAACTCTATAGTTAAATGTATTTTGATAGGACCAATTCTATATTGAATGACCTCGTGCAGACATTTTTCTTTATCCCCTACGACATGGTCGCGTTACTTATTGTTTCTCATAGTGAAGACTATCTCTACAAATAATAACAAAGTTTGTCCATTGCTCTAAGTAAAATGTCACTGTAAACAAGCAAGAGGTACATAAATAAATCGAGACTATATTCGAATGAAAGTGATCTTGAGTATAAAATGACCGAAAAAAGATCGACATATTGAGAATTTTGTGTTGGCAGGATATAAACACGAACTAAGATTACTGGATTACTCTGATCTTCTCTATCAGTTTCTGTTCTTTAATCCAAAGATTTTTTCAAAACATGATTGATCTGTAAGCTTCAAAGAACACAAACAGGAAGCTAAAATCAAGAACAAACAAGCATATTACCAGTTGACGATCGATTACATACAACGAATGAAACTATGAAATGCTTCAACAATACACAATAATTTACAGGAATCTCTATCACTTTCTATACTGAAATCAGCCAGAGAGAAGCTTAATGATGATGGTGATGATGTTGAAAAGAATGAGTGGAAGTCTCAAGAACTGGCAAGCATGGATGAGTCCTATTACCTGCGCTTTGAGTGAGTTTCTTCCTTCTCTCGGCATATCCGCCAGCGTCCATCCTCTCCGAGCAAGGAATCGATCCTCGTTTAGGATTGCGAAGGCGTTTGCGAACAGCAGAAGCCCTTCTAAAAAAGCCCAGAATAGCATATCTGCGTGTTCGAAAACGGAGAAGACTTTGAATCTTTACGAGTTTGGAATCCAGAAATGAAATCGAAACTGAAGATGATCGAATACAGCTTCTTGTTTTCTCACCTTTCGTTCGACGATTTTCTGAGCAAGCGATTGGGATTTGTTTCAGCTCTTGAGAATAGAAGGGAATTGGAGGCGATGATCGCTTTAATCGAGCGGTTGACTGAGATTATGAGATGAACAAGTGAAATTATAGCCGTCGGATGATCGCTTCGACAGTTTTCTTTTATATTTAACGAGAAAAAGACAGCCGACGCGGCAGTAACTTCGTCTTGGGGTTTTGGGTTTGAAGATAAAAATATG
Source organism: Cucurbita maxima (assembly GCF_002738345.1). NCBI lineage: Eukaryota > Viridiplantae > Streptophyta > Magnoliopsida > Cucurbitales > Cucurbitaceae > Cucurbita > Cucurbita maxima. The sequence goes on from NW_019272059.1 coordinate 207,195, forward strand.
GATAAACCCTAAAATTGAAGCATCCATGGCTTCATTTCAGCTTCTTCCTGCAACCTTTTCTATTCCACATCTTCAATTTTCCCGTTTTCTTCATTTCTACCCATCAATTTGCAGAGAGAAAACTCTGATTTTCAATTCGCGTTATTTGCAGAGTTCGTGTAAATCTCTGAAACTCAGCCCACCAAGTGCTTCAAATGCCGACGGGAATGAGGATACTGGAACGCCCACCCCCACTCGCCGAGGGAGAAAAAAAGGGACTAAATCTCCATCGTCTTCTACAAAGCGTAGTAGGAAAACCCTCATCGAAGACGAACTCACACAAGGGAACCTATTTGATCAAATGTCGGTAGACGACGACGAGGCAATCGATTCAATAGCAGAAAATTACGACGATGGAATGGACTTCCCATACGAAGATCCGCCATTGATCTGCTGCTTCGGCGCGGCTCAGAAAGAATTTGTGCCGTCAATTCGCGTACACGATAACCAGATGCATCCAGATAAGTACTCGGAGTGGAAAATGCTCCAATGGGACCCGCCGGAGTTCGCTAGGGCACCGGGGGGATCTCCGTCGAATGTGGCTATATCTCACGTCAGGCTCGGCGGACGAGCTGCGTTTATGGGGAAAGTTGGGAAGGATGATTTTGGGGACGAGCTGGTGTTGATGATGAACAAAGAGAAGGTACAGACTCGAGGTGTGAAGTTTGATTTGAATTCTAGAACGGCCTGTACTTACATGAAGATCAAATTTGATGATGGAAAGTTGAAGATGGAAACGGTGAAGGAATCAGCTGAGGATTCTCTGGTTAGCTCTGAACTGAACCTTGCAGTGCTCAAAGAGGTAAATACCCAGCGGCCATTCACTTCAAACTGGTTGTTTCATGGAAGAAGATAAATTTTGTTTGTTTCATTGCAGGCTAGGATATTCCATTTCAATTCAGAAGCATTGTTATCCACTACAATGGAAGCAACGCTCTTCAAGGCAATCCAATTGTCCAAGAAGTTTGGCGGGCTCATCTTCTTCGATTTAAATTTGTCGCTTCCTTTGTGGAGATCGCGCGACGAAACTCGAAAATGCATCGAGAAAGCCTGGAATCAAGCTGACATTATCGAGGTGTCAAGGCAAGAATTGGAGTTTCTGTTAGATGAAGAATACTACGAAAAGAAAAGAAACTACAGGCCTCAATACTATGCTCAAACTATTGAACAAACCAAGAATCGCCGAGACCATTACCATTACTCACCGGAAGAGATATCGCCGTTGTGGCATGATCATCTCAAGTTGTTGCTCGTAACGGATGGAACATTGCGGATTCATTACTATTCTCCTTCGTTTCACGGCGTGGTGATCGGTACAGAAGATGTGCTCATAACACCATTCACCTGCGACAGGACTGGTTCTGGTGATGCTCTTGTGGCTGGGATCATGAGAAAGCTTACTACTTTCCCGGAGATGTTTGAAAACCAAGATGTTCTGGAACGGCAGCTTCGATTCGCAATCGCAGCAGGGATCATTTCTCAATGGACAATTGGTGCAGTCAGGGGATTTCCTACTGAAAGTGCAACACAGAATCTGAAAGAACAGGTTTTTGTTCCATCAATGTGGTAGTAGCTGTATTGGGTTTGCTTTTTTTTCTCAGTTTTTGAGTTATAGAACAACATTCCATTGCTGGACTTGGACTAGACATTAGAGTAAAAGGTGTTATCAACATGAACAAAAAAAAGTGAGAATCATGGAAGAAATGACAATTAATTTACCTTTTCTTTTCCAAATGTTTACATTATGAATCAAGGGGGGATGATAATAAAGCAAAGAATAACGAATGTAAAGAATAACTTTTCTCCACTATGATAGGGAAGCTGTCTGTATAAAACTAGCCTGATTTACTGTCATAAGAAGAACTACATCTGAACTGACTCTAACTCATCTACCACAATCCTATCCTCCATGAATTTACCTAAAAGTGGTGAAAATTTTGCGCTTCTGCTTTCGAAGCTAAAGGAAGCCGCCAGAGAAACCTCGGTATGATTCATCCGGCTATGTATCGAACTCGTGGCTCGAACAATGGCAGTCAAATTTGAGGAGCCATAACAGCCGTGGTGCCCTGGGCAGAAGAAGCCAACTGGGTTGTAGTAAAATTATAATTTTATCTCTGCAGTGAAGCCTGAAGACTTCGTTTGTGTTCATCTTTTAGTTTGAATGTTCGATTACGAGGCTTGTTGCAAAGACAGCCAGGGTAAGGATTAGCATAAAAGTTCTCCTCTAGTCTGGGACTCTCTCCGGCTTGTCTGAAATGTGGAGCACCAAGTCTGTCTTTATGCAACTCCTTCACTTCTTTGGAGAATTTTTCCCAGGAGATGGCCTCATTCTCCAAGTGATCAACCAACCTGACTAGATTTTGCCTGAAAAGATGAATGTATATTGATATTTAGACTCAGTAAGCAGTCACAATCCAACCGACAACAAGCGACATCGGTTGAGAACAAACCTGTCGGGATTTATTGTCTTTCTGTATCCTTCAAACATCCTATGACCCTGCACTGCTTTAGCCATGTTTCCATCATAGGTATAAACAAACACATCGCTCTCTACTGCCACGATATAATCCAAGGCAGCCATCCGATTCTGGTACAGCTTAAATGGCTCCAATTCCTTCTCTGTTGCAAGAGTCGAATGTGAAAAGACGTTGGGGTATTCCGATCGAAAGGCGTTCATGCTATCGCTGCCATAAATCTCCCCGGCAACAATGTAGATTTTAGTTTTGGAAGGGTATCCTAAGGCTTTAAGCAACAGGGCTGCCTCCAGAGGGGTCATTGGGCATCCCCCTAGAATTCTCTTTCCTTTTGCATCTATCTCTTTCTCCTTCCAATGCTTGACATTGTATCGCATAACTTTGAGCTCCTCCTCTTCCTTTGCTGTCAAGTTGTGGCTGCAGCCAGTGAATGCAAGCATATCTTTCTCATACCTGAGATGGAGAGCAATATATGGTTCATCACCCTTTCTTAATCTATCAACTAAGATCTTCCCAAGCTCCTCAATCTCCTTGCTAAACCGTAGAGCCTTGTAATTGGCACGGCATCGAAGCTTTTGAATGTAAGATGGCAAACCATTATTGACTATGCGAGAATCAGTATGCGTGAGCATTAACACTTTGTGTCTCTTTAACAAATGTAGCATCTCTCCTCGGTAATATCTAGACTGCATTTGAATAGATTGTGAGAACTAAAACCCAAACATAAACATCGAAGAATCATGATTCACACATAAAAATCAATGTTTTCTTAAACCTTGGACCAGGAAACTGGAGCCTTCACAAAGGGCTTGACCGATGCCAACCGACGAGGCACGTTCTCGACAATTTCGATATCATCTCTTAGAACATCCATGAAGTGCCTCCAATCAAAAATATCTTTAAAATCACTACAAAAGCCGAAGTTAAGAAGTTATATGCAAAATCATCATCATTAGATAGTCAAGACTTGGGATGAACTGAAATTTGCAAGTACCTCGGATCCGTCCAAAACGACTCGTGATCAAGGGAAGGAAGAACAAGTGTAGCATTCATAATCTTAGCAACAGCAACCATATCACATATCTGGAAGCAAGTAAAGGCATATCTTAGTTAGAAAGATCCATGGCTGTGATTCAGCTGACAATTTTAACTCTTGAAAAACCAGTGAAAACATCTCACCCCTGTTCTCATCTGATTCAGTCCTCCATTGGCATGTACAATAAGATAGCCATTTGTTTTGCCACGAGCTCCTACCATATCAAGTTTAGAAATGAGAAATAAGCTCAATGGGTTCTAAACTCCTTGCTTTAATGGACGATGAGGAAACTATTAAACATACTTATTCGATTCTTCGGTCGAGAGATGCACTGATAGAAATTGTCACTCTTTGGTTTCATCCAAATATCAGGCGTCTGCTAAACATAGTATCAAACAAACAACCTCAATATAATCAAGTCAAGAATCTTATAAATTTAGAACATAGAGACATTGATTGAACCGAGTAGTTCAAAGCACAAGAAAAGGAATTGGGTAGTTAAATCCAAAGCAGAGGAGTCCAAGAACAGAAGTCCGTTTGAAAACCCAAAGCGACAAACATAACGCCGAATTGAATATGAACAAATAAGAAAGCAAGCAACATTCTGGTTGAACCTTTAATAGGAATGCATTTATTGCCACCACCACAGCTATTTATTGGTTAAAACTTTACCGGACGATTAAAAAACCCAACAAGATCACCAACATAAAGTTCCAGAAACATGTCCAGAATGAATATATTGCAAAAAAGAATAAACAAATAAAAACAGCTGAAAACAATTTATTTTCTAGCCAGATAGGATTGATGAATCATTCCATATATTTGCCTGTTTTTAATTCCATGGCAGGGCAGTACATCACGCCATCTTCCCTTTTGACTAAGATTGGACGTTATTTAATCCTACTGGCAAGGGAATATGTCCAGAACAATTAAATAATAACAATAGCACTTACAGAAATCTTCTCGAGAAGGCGTTTGGGGACGACGGCTTCGTCCTCTGCAACGGCTCTTTGCGCTATGGCCCAATCTTCTTTGAACGTTTGTATGATCAATTGTCCTTTATCGATCATCTTGCCGTTAATCTCGACATGGGAATTGAGGAAGGTGAACTTAAAGAACACGGTTAGAACAGCCATGAACATCAAAATCCAGAAAATCTTACGCCCGAAGTTCCGTCCGGATCCTAATGACTGAACGATCATGGCGGTCAATAGAAGCCCTTCTTCCATCTTGAGAAGCCAAGGCTCAGGCACCCAACACAAGGCCCGATTCCGAAACAAAAAGTGCCTAATCACGGGATGATGAACATGATGGTGGTGATGGTGATGGAGGTGGGACCCAGCATTAGAGACGTTGGAATTGTCTTCTTCGTCATACAAATCTGAAAAGTTGGAGAGTCGGCTGTCGGAGTCCAAAAAGTCTGTGATACGTCGTCTGGTTTTTGTCGCCGGTCCGCCGACTCGTGGACTTACATTACAGGAAGGGCTCAGACCGCCGGAAGCCATCGCCGGAAGATCAAAATAAAAAGAATAAGAATGCTGTGTTTGATCCAGAGAGATTGGATTGAGAAAGAACACGAAGATGAAAAAATCCCAAATGTGGATTTTCTGTGAATATGGTTTGTGAAAGAAGAGGCCGCCCGTATTGTATGGCCGGCATGGGCGTGAAAATTATTTCGGGTGTTTATATATAGCTCCCTGCAAATCCCCGATGTGATGCCCTCTCTTCCATTTTTTTTTTTTTTTTTTTTTTTCCTTTTTTTCCCTNTTTTTTTTTTTTTTTTTTTATTTCCTTTTTTTCCCCTCTCTCTCTCTCTCTCTCTACAACCAAATGATTAAGACTTGGATTTATAGGCTACATTCTTCTCCTTCAATAAAAAGTCGTTTTTCTATATTATAATTTTCGGACGGAATTGCCCTTCCCATCCCAATGGATTTTTTGTTTAATATATTCCATTAATTATATTTCTATTTCTAAAATAGATTTTCAAACTTTATTATATTCCTATTTTATATTTAATAACAATTTATAAATTCACTGAATTAATTTAAATAGTTACAAATTTTGAATTTTATCCGACATAAAATCCTACCTACTTTGCCTTCCAAATCACCCCAGTTTAAATATCAAATAAAAAGGTTTAAAAAATAAATTTATAATTCAATTTTATTATTATTTTTTTAAGTCGTTAAATTCACTCATAATCGAGACATATGTCATCATCTATTTTTTTATGATTTTATTTTATTCATTCAATTATATAGTCAAATGAGACTAGAGAGAATTAATTATTTGGATGACGATCGAGATCGAGATAAGTACTATGTCTATTTAGAATTAAAAAATAAATAAATGAAGTACATATAATATTTCTAATATATTTGGAAATAAAATTAAATAATTATATATTTTTGTTAAAAAATAACTAATAAACCTAACTTTAGGTTGTTATGGTAAAGTTTAAATTATTTGGTCTATTTGTTTTTTTTCTTATAAAATGATATTTAAATTTTCCAAAATCAACTTTTGTTTCCTTACTTGCCATTATCTAAATATATAATTTAAATAATTATCAAATATTTGTAAAAAAAAAAAAAAATAATAAATCAGAAGAATGTTAGAGAAAGGGACGGAAACTGCAAAGGAGCTTTTTATGTTTCCGAAGGAGTCCCTAATAAATTAATATTATGAATATATTATTATTATTAATCAGATCCAAAACGACAGCGCTTGAAGATAAATTTAAGAAATACAAAGACCCATGCTTAGTTTACCGTTGGATAAATAGATTTATAATAAAGGGTAAACTAGGAATTTCGTATTTTTATTTCTTTTTATTTATTCTGAAGTGGTCAGCTGGCCATTATTCATTGGGAAACTCCCCTGTGATGCGGCTGTTTTTGTCCACGCGGATGCCGATGCGTGGCATAAGATCTGACCGACATTCCACTTTAAGAAAAAATGTAAGCGACACGTGTCGTAATCAAATTAAGTGAAGCCATTTTTGTCCCCACACTCTTGCTTTTTATGCCGCCACATCATTATATGAATTTTGTTTGCAGCTTTAGCCGTTGGATCAAATAATGAGATCTGCTTATATTTATTAAATTTGTAAAAAGGGATTTAAATTTAATGATTTAAGATTGATGAATGAATGAGGTGTTGCGTGATGGGAGGTGCGAGACCATGGAGTAGGGTAGGCCGGGATGTAGATGATAAAACGCGGTAGAGCGGTGGAAGTCGAAGTGGAATGGACTTTGAGGCCCAACGAGAGTTCAACGCGGATTGTCTGGTCGTAAGAATATTGTAAGCTTGCACGATCTGAGCATTGGTGCTTTAATCTGATTGGTCTGTGATGGGACTCATCATTTTGTCTAACAAAATAACAATAAATGGAATTGAATCCAGAACCAAGCTTCAATTCTACACCTTCTTATTATTCCAATCACAGCCATGTGCCCCAATCATAGCCCTTCTAATATAGTGTTTCACTATTATTATAATAATAATAAATAAATAAAGCTTTTTTTTTCTCCATTTTTTATTTACATACTCTTTAGAAGAAATGTTGTGTTCCCTTCTATACCGATATGAGATTTTACAATCCATTCTGTTAGTGGTCTAGCTTTTTTTTTTTTTTTTTTTTTTTTTTTTTTTTTTTTTTTTTTTTGTTGGATTATAGCGCAGAATATATATATTTTTTTAAAATCTAAATAAATAGAGCATGATTTATAATTATTCTTAAAAAAATAAACATCGGATATAAGTTTTTTTTTTTAATAATCAACAATTCTTAAAAAATCTATAATATAAATAAATTTGTAAAAATACACCAAAATAATAAAAACAAGAAATCTCAATCTTAGATAACTAATTAACGTTTAATAATTTTGCTCGTTGACCAAACACCTTTAATGTATTTTATTCCGAATTTATTATTAATTTTTTAAGGAGTGGTTCTTAATTTAGTTGATGGAGTGAAGAAAAATGAAACAATAAATAGGTATTTATTAAAATTATGAAGTGCGGGCGGGTTTTTGGTGTGGCCAGACCGGACCGGAGAACGAGAAAAAACCAGGGAGTTTCACTTTTAATGGGCTAAGAAAATGGGCCGTTTTCACTCATAAAAAAGTTTATTTTAAAGAATAATTAAAACTATGAAGCAACTTTACTTATTCGCCGACCTTAGCTCAGTTGGTAGAGCGGAGGACTGTAGTGGGTCAAAAGACTTTCGGATAATCCTTAGGTCGCTGGTTCGAATCCGGCAGGTCGGATTTTTGTTTTAATCTTTTTGTTCTGTTTTTATTTTTTTTATTCGGCCCACGGAGGCACAGACCGAACAAACTATTCGACCGTCATGTCGTATTAAAGTTTAGCGACACCAGAAAGTTGAGCGACATGTCGTATTACAGTCGATTGTTCTGTTCACTGATATATCGGAATCGGAGAAGCCCTTCTTCCATTTGGGAGCAAAGAAGCGAAAGACGAACGGGGACTGTGCCGAGGAAGCGAACCAGAAAGTTTCTGCCTCGCCGGTAAGCTCCTTTATGTAATGCTGAATTCAATGATTTTCAGTGTATAAATGCCCCAATAAATTAGGTTTTACGGTAAACGTTTACACGTAGAATCCTTTTTTCCCGAAGTGGGATGTTTCTGTAGTTCGTTCTCAATTTTCGGATTGCTTCTTTTATGCCCCTCATCTGTTCACAAGTGTTTCTGTTCGGAACGTCGGTTTTTGATATTTTATTTGCATTATTGACAATTCTCGTCACAATTTGGTCTTTAGATTGGGTTTCTGGAGAGGGAGGCTATTAGTTTCATCTTTTTTTGGGTATAGAGGTGGAGGGGGATTCTTGAAGGGAGAAATATGCTTCAAATCCGGCTTAGCAAAGTTCCACAGGCGGAAGGTGGCGCTGGAGCAGTGAAGCCCTTGCAAGCGGAGACTGTGACGGTCGCATGCCCTGACCACCTTATCCTTGCTGATCTTCCTGTGGCAAAGGGCATTGGTGCAGCTACTGCTGCTTCCATTGTTAAGTCTGTTGGTCGCAGATCTCGCCGTCAGCTTGGAGAACGAGTTCATTTTTGTGTCAGATGCGATTTTCCCATTGCAGTTTATGGTCGCTTGGTATTTTCCCTACTATATTTTTGTGTCTTTTTTCTGTCGGTTGTTTTGTCTACATTTGGTCCATGGAAATCATTCATTTATAAATGACAATTTGAGATCTTTTTTTTTTTTTTTTTTTTTTTTTTTTTTTTTTTTTTTTTTTTTTTTTTTTTTTTTTTTTGTCAAATCGGCACGCATTACTTCATTCATATCTGCAATGTTCTTCCTTCTTGCCCGCTGGTGTGTAGGCTTGTGTCATTTCTTTTTAAATATTTGTGAGCATCTCTAGCCTGTGTGCATCTTGACTAATCTCACAGGACACCCACTTGACTCTACTACATTTGGCTTGTGGCATACTTAAAGAGCTAAATAGTGGTTTGCCATTCTTGCAGAGCCCATGTGAGCATGTGTTCTGTCTCGATTGTGCAAGAAGCGATTCTATATGCTACCTGTAAGTAAAAATGCTTTGAAGGTCTTAAAAGGGCTATTATGGTTCTTTTGTACTATCAATGTCAATATTGATTGCCCATGCATAATCACTTTCTATTGCAAAAACTTTTCTTGTCATCTTCTTCAAAAATCTGTTGTTTTCTTTGATGATTAGAGTACTCTATACATTAGCTTCTGTGTACTTCATGACAATATAATGTAGACGACTCTACAAGTTGTGATTATAGTCATATTTTTTATGACACAGTTGTGATGACCGTATCCAGAAGATTCAAACTATAAAATTGATGGAGGGGATCTTCATTTGTGCAGCCCCACATTGTCTCAAGTCTTTTCTTAAGAGGACTGAATTTGAATCTCATATACAAGAGAGTCATGCTGAACTTCTTAAGCCAAATGCAGAAATGGAAGATGGAAACGAAATTGAGGCTCTTAGTGCCAAACAATCTACAGCTTCTGAATCCACTGTTCGAGGTCCATCGAGACCAATCATATCTCCAAGTTCCAATTCCCAGGCTCAAGAACATGACGAAAAATTTCATCGTCAACAATCTAGAGACCAACCCACGTCTGGCATGCAGCAACAAGACAGCGGTGGTCATTCACAAGGCTTTGATCGACATGGCCCTCATGGCCGTTTTCCCCCACAAAACTTTGACGTACAGGGTCCTCCACATCAGGAATCCAGTCAATTTTCAGAGAAACAGCAGGGAATTCTGGCCGACCCTCCATACTCCCAGTACCCTCCTTTGCAATCAATTCCACCACCAAATTACGTGGTTCCAGCTAACTCAAATCCAATGTTGAGTCCCCCTCTACCGTTCGGTTTTCCTCCGTTTCCAACTGAGGGAGCACAACAATATTACAGTACACCCTATGAAGTGCCACGACAAGATACCGCAGCTGAGACTGGATCCGAGCAAGGGTCACTGCTAGGCTTTCCACCAGGAGCAGCAGGAGGAATGAACTTCTCAGCGACTTATCCTCAACCTTGGAATACTGGACAAGCTGGCGTTCCTTATGAGCATGCTGCTGGAGGTCAAGGAATGCCTGATGCTTTTGCTAATGCACCTGATTCTCAAGTAAATCATGGATTTTACCAAGGAGATTATAGACGCAGCCCTGGAGGCTTGCCTGTGAATTCTTCTGTCTCGTCAATGGCCAACAAGAGCATGGACCTGGGACATTATGGTAATGCGATGGACTTGAAGAATGGTAGAGGTATATTGGCACCACAGCCGCCTCTAGCACAACTTCCTCTGCCTCCACCACGCCCACCGTACTTGTCGCATAATAAGCATGGTAAGTTTCATTCAGGAGATACGGATCATGATGGACAAGGCCATGGATGGCAGAATGATAGCCATAGCCGAGATAGCTTTGGAAGTGGCCAAGACTGATGGTTCTTCCATCGCATGCTTTGTTTCTTTTGCCATATACTTTCAACCATTATTTTGTCCAAGGTTGCATCTGCCAGCTTGAGAATGTCTATATTTAAACTTGATGATCAACGATAAAGTTTTACTTTCATTCGACAGGTTCGAGAATATTATATAGATAAGAGTATTATCGTCAAAGGATTTTTCAGAAGTTAGGTTGTTCAAGTATCCTATTATCATTCAATTTTTACATTTTTCTCGATTGGTAGGAGTTTGTCTAGGTTCATCGGTTTTAAATTTGTGTCTATTTAGTCATTGAAATTTAAAAAGTGTCTCGCAGGTTTTTCAATCAGATAGAATTGCATAAATATATTATCAACTTGCCTGTAATCATCAAACAAATAGCAAACAAAATCCAAAATTCATTAAATACATCTCTCTAGCAGGAATTAGAGAAAATGAAAACAAAGTTGTTATGAACAAAGTACAATCATCTCACGCTTCTGTCAAACTCCACGCTTGTCACTGATGAGCTGCATGCCGAAGTGGGTTGAAAAAACACCATAAAACATCCAAAAAATGAAATAAGAAGAAGCCACGAATGAACAAGAGAGATCAGTGATATGAGCTCAGTTTTTCTTTCTCCAAAATCCATTGTTGGTATGTGAGAACTCGCATCTCATCCAATTTCACATAAAACTGATGCAACTTTCTGTAGATCGATAAGATATGCCTATCTACATAATCTTCATACTTCTCGTACAATGCGGGAACCGTTAGCACGAGTAAAAGGCCTATCATTCAGAAAATAATGCCCCAAAATCGATCATCGAATGTTTTTTATCAACAGGAGTCGAATGTTATGGAAACTGAAGATTAGAACTTACTGGTGTAACCCAAAGTGAGAAGATCAGTCAAGCCACTGATAACTGAAATCAGCCATAGGCAAGCAGCTACTTTGAAGAACAATTTGGGGTCTTTTCCCATTGCTATATCTTGTGAAACAGACAGCAAAGTATTCACATGGGAACGAATGAAACTCGCAGCTTCGTTTACCATATCTTCTGAGAGATGCAACTCAGGAAGAGGCGGCGCTGGTCTGTTCAGAAAGAAAGGTAATAGATTCAGAAGTAATCTTAATCCAACTACATAGAAGTTAAGCTAGAATTAGTCTAAGTACATAGAGAAAATTAAGAATGGTCTTCTGAAATGCATCAATGGCTCAATGCTTTGTCAAGAAACTAGCTCAGAACTCAGTAGATATCAGTCAAACAAAAAATGCATACTACTTTCTGCATTGATGAATTTTCGAATGCTCGAAAACTACTGAATTGTTTCATCTCTAGCTTGTTAGGCTTGGAAAAACATGAGCAGATCTACATTGTCTCACTCATGTTCAACATCTTTGGGAAATGCATTTGCATATCCCAGACATCTAAAACAACAAACACTAAGGCCGTTTGATTATTTTCAAAAACCAAAAGCCAAAGACCAAAACAACCAAATTGTTATCAAATGAGACTTCTTATGCAACTGGAACTAAAAGGGAAGCTGGGTATAACATAAATAGAAGTAAATATCCCAAAATGTTCATCAAATGGAGAAGAAAGTGAAGACAAATTTACAGATCAAGATGTTGAAGAACTAGAGAACTTGCACAAACTCCTACATCTATTCAAAGATCATGCATTCTAAAGGCTTATGAATCAGTTTACGATTCTTGATGCTATTGAAATTGAAGAGATAGGCTGTAGCATGCAAGTCAAGAGGCGTTACCTGTTGAGAATGGATGCAGATTTTGCCCAGATAAAGATAATGGTAACAAGAAGAAGTAGAACACTGGAAATTAAAGACAAAAGGGTGTAACCACATCTCCCAAACACCAGCCAAGTTGCCAGCATAAGTAACAATATCCCCACAGTTAGATTCCTTTGCCTCCATAGAATTACATCTGCAACTGAACAGATTAAAAGCCAAGAGTTAAACCCCAATCCTTGTTGTTTAATGGCAACCAAGTCTATGTTTATTGGATCATAAACGCAATCTTAATTAGGTTTTAGGCGTAGATATCCCAAAAGAAGAATCCACAGAAAACCTTCAGCAATGCAGAAAAGAAGAAAACAGTTCATCGATTAAAACTTTGTCAAAGAGACCATCGATTGGTTCGCAATCCCACATCAGAGCCAATAGAGGACTGAAACAGAGTAATCAGATAGAAATCTGAAGAGGATCCATCAATAAGAAGAATGAAAAAGAAACACAGAAATCAGAAGATCGTGACAAGAATTACCAAGACCCCCGCCGATCAGTTCGTGAAGAGTTCGCTGCCCGCGGAATAAACGATCGGAGGAACCCATAAAAAAAGAAGTGAAAAGAGAGGATCTCGATTCCAGTACAGGATTCAAAATACGCTAAAGAAACGGAACCAGAAAGCGAGAGCTGTGAAGGAGCCAACAGATAAGGGAAAACAGGGGCTGTGTTTAGCTTTTTGTTGCCCGCTATCTGTTACCCTTTCGAGTTTGAGGGCAGACTGAGTTGAAATGGTAAGAAATGGGGATTGGGCCATAGCTGACAGGTCAAAAGTCTGATGCCTGCCTCTCGTGCCTTCTTTATTCTTCTCCTTCATTTGCCCCTTGGAATTGGTATTGAAATTGTTTTCTTCTTCTAAACTCTATGACAACTAATTAAAAAAATGGTTGAAATTTATATAGATTCAACCCAACCAACCCGAACTCGAATAAAGTGAATGATTTTAACGTGACAATGGGGTCCTTAAAATATTTTCGAAGACAAATACATCTCTGTAATCGAACATTTGTGACAATCCAGAGGCCAAGCTGACGGCAATTTTTTTTTAATGTTATACAGAATCAATCTGAATTGAAAATGTAAGGGGGAAATAGTTACACTGCACAGGACTGTAAAGCATGGATTTAACTTCAACTAGCTAACCTTGAGTTCAACAAGGATTTCGGGTTCCCATTCTCCTGCAAATTATTCTCTTCTTTCGCCTTGTGCCAATCCCGTTCATTCATCAATCTTGAACCAAAAATCAAATACTTCCTCAGGGAGTTCCCTCATCAGTACGACTGATTTTCTTACGAGGGCTAGAAATGGTGCAGTCTGCATTATCTGCAGGTTCGCTTTCATGAAAGGCAGCGTCTGCATTATCTGTAGATTTGTTTTCAGATTCGTTTTGATGCATAGCAACTTCAGGGGAGATTGTAGGTTCATTATTGGGAGAAGCAGCTTTGGCAGAAACTGCATGAGCATCTTGGACGGTAGCATGGACATTCTGGGAGGTGGAAGCTTCAGGGGAAACAACAGCTACATCATTTTGGAGGGAGGCAGGTTTGTTGGCAACTGCAGGTACATCAGTATTGGCCGCTGCTTCAAGGGAAACAACAGGTACATTATCGGGGGAGGCAGCTTGGGTGGAGGAAGCTGCAGGTTCTTTTTGGGGATTACCAACTCCTGCTGCCATGACTGCTGAGGAATCCATGAGGCTAGCAGCTATTGCAGCCTTCAAGTCTTCATCCTCCATGTCCATAAGCATTTCTGCTTCTCCGGTTGAAAGAAAGGTATCTTGCTGCTCTGTCCAGCTTACTCTTTGTGGAGGAGGGGGGTTTTGGGTAGAGTTGCACGATTTGGTTATCCTCTCAGCATCCTCTGGGGAAAGCCACTGACCATAACCATTAGATGCTTCGGTGGACAAGATGGGAAAATCCTTGGGGAAGTTACCCCTCACTATAAAGATGCTCCAACCAAAGCCCTTTAGAGAGTCCAAGTAAGCTGAAAGGTAAAACTTAGAAAGATGTTGTGGGGCTGCATATAGACTATCAAAATTGTACCACTCCCCATTCACTTTCCTAATACAAAACCAATGATCTTGCAAGTGACATATAAATGCATTCTCCAGTTCAGGATCAATCTGTGCAGGTTCAGCAACTGGCGAGTTGAGAGGAATAACTTGAAGATCCCATACCTCCAAAGCCTTTTGTAAGACCTGCAACCAAATATATAATGATTTAAACAAATCAGAACATCCCAACAGGTTCTATGAATTGATAATATACACATAGAATAGGAACTGGTTTAGAAAAGAAGAAGTCCCATCCCTCTCAAATATTTCACCGTTTTACTTAAATACTTCACCCAAAATAGAAAAATAAAAAATAAAAAGAGAAAGAAGGAGGAGATCTGATGTTCACTGCGCTAAATTTGGGTATCCAAAACAAGGACAATCTCCACAAAACCTAAGCTAAGCCTGCTTCGACACCTGATTACAGAACAATAGACGATTTCAGAAGCATGTGGTAAACCAAAATGCATAAGCAGTGTGCCTGCCCAGATGTAGTTAATGGGAGCCAAAGGACTACTATCGAGATAAGGAAAAAATTGCAAGATCAGGGAAGAAAAAATTAAGAGCAGTGTCCTTACTTGCCCACTTTCAATCTACTTTATTAATCATTACTTGCGATAACAAGTTTTTCTAACGATCTCTAACCATCCCATATGCCAACTCATGTTAAATTCAAGAATTAAGAGATCAGAAGCGTAGCAACTTTTGAGTTAAATACATGTTTCTCATCCCAAAAAACAACTTATGAGATAATGTAATCCTATTTTTCAGATTATCACATTTGAAGCAAAGCATACATCAAGAAACATATTTCACTTGAATGAATCACAATAAACTTGTCATAATATTATCAGGTACATCCGTACAGTAGAAGCAAGTATTGTCACAGAGTTCGTTGAACACAACGTTATTCAAATTTTGCATCACTTCACTACTCATCACTGCTACCTCAGAAAGATGACACTGGGACAAAGGAGAATAGTAGCTCAGGGGGTTTTGCAAGTAATAAACCTTATCTTAAAAAATATTCCATCATTGGTACTATTACGTATGTGTGAATTCCCATGCCATTACAAGTCATTGTATGAGTTCTTTTAAAATTCAAAACAATATCAGCTGTAACCGTTACACAAATGGCTCATAATGACTGTAACTACTGCATATTGGCTTACAACTTCAGGTTTTCTATTTCTACTGTTAAAAGAATACACAACTCGAACGTCAGGATCGCATCTTAACCGCTTTCCGTAAAACATCCAATATATTCGTTAACCACTGTTCCTGAATGCAATTCAAAATATACAACAACATTTGGAATTCGAGTAGATTGAAGAAGTAATATAAAGAGTATCCACGGAGGAGCCTGCGTATTTACACTAAATCGATCAAATAAAAATTATTAAATAAAAAAAAAAAAACAGACATCCAAAGCAACCTTTCGGTTTCCCTCAATTAGCTTCTAGAAGGAGAAAAGAATAACAAACAATAACAGACAGTGCAACAGGGAATCAAAACCTGGATACTGAAATCACCATCCAAGGAGACATTGTGAGACTCCTCGGAGAGGAAATCGCCGGTTGTGGATCCACCAAGCATCATCTGGCGCTCCTTCCGGTCGAGATCGGATGCCAGAGCAGCCAAATCGAATTCCGAGAAGAATGGACCCTGCAACACAGTGTTGACACAATGCACAGCGCAAAGCTTCGATTCTTGTACCTCGTGGTACAACATCCCTCCATTGCTGGCTCCCTCCATAATTCTCAACACAGAAAATGGAAAGAGAGAGAGAGAGAGAAAGGATGAAGAAGAGAGAAATAAACCCTAGATTCAGCCAAGCAAGCTATGGGTGTTACTTTTGGTGTAAGCTTGTTATTCTCTCTCGAAGAAAATGCGGTAACAAAAAATGAAATGAATCTTTTGCCCTTCCTCAGTTTTGGATTGGAAGTTGAAATTCCGCACGTGTTAATACATTGTTTCACGCGTGTGGAAATGCCTAAGTATTTAATTTTGATCCGATTCTGTAACTTGCGATAACCCGTGAAAAAGATAACTCCCTAAAATTCCTCTAAAATATGTTTTTTTTTAATTATTTATAATCAACTTTTAGAAAATAAAAATTATTAGAAACAATCAATATTCTTTCAAAATTATAAATTATCGAGTGGTTGAATTAAAAGGTTAGGTATCATAACTTTTCAATAGTGAATGGACTTTGTGTGCAAGTCGACCTACTTTCTTTGCTACGCCTCAATAATGTGCAGTAACTCCTAAAGGGTCATGCACTGGATCCATTCGGCCCGAAGAAGGAGAGAGCAGGGTCATGCACTGGATCCATTCGGCCCGAAGAAGGAGAGAGCAGGCAGTTGTGGTGAGAAAGCTCGAAACCATGTTAGATACAACAAGACAGCTTAGGAGGAGTAGAAAGTTGTCATAACTTAAGGTGGGTTTGCTGTCTAGTCAGCCAAAGTCTGCCTTCTTACAAACTGATTAAAGGGAGAGAGCGCCAAGACGAACGACGTCAAGAGAACGAATATCTAACGTCTCCGAAATTTAACTCAACTTAGCACCCATGAAAGGCAAAGCAACACAACTCTTGCTATTCTTCAAGCACGATCTATCAAAAGGAAAACATATTCATATGGCTCAATAAATGCCTACACTCTTCTTAACTTCTAACTTTTGTTTCTATCATATTGCCCACATGCTGATGGTCCCTTATCTCTTACCTTTTTCCTTTCACCCTTTTTCCCCCTAAGCTCACTGTGTTTTTCTTCTGCTCCTCTTTGACTTCCCGACTCCCTTGCCTTTAAAATTGTGAATGTTTGATTAATCCACCACACCTAAATGATGTGAAAGTTATCTTATTTATAATCAAATAAATTACAAGGATATGAAAATAGTAATAAATGGAAATAACAATAAATGGAAAGATACCTATGATAATAAGGCAAATATCTAATATTTTCCTTATAATAAAATATCAAATATAATATATATGGTAAACTATAATTTATTACTAAATATCCTTAACACCCCACCGCAAGCTAAGCGTCGGATTGAAACGAACGTGAAGCTTGAATCTGAAAAATTCAAAGAGGTTGAGAAACACTTTTTCATGAAGATGCTAACAACCCGGTTCTTGGCCATCAAAAATTGCAGAGGGATCGCCGCTCAGCGGCGATGCTGCCTTGGCTTCTGCGAGAATATGTCTAACCCATGAAGAGGGATTGTCGCTTAGCGACGATTCTGCTTTGGCTCTGGTGAGAATATTTCTAACCCCAAGAAGTAGAAGGGGAAACCTAGAGCAAGAGACAAAGACAATGTTGAAGCCGGAAGAGTCGCCACATTGGGCGAAGGAGCCAATTTTGGCGAGAAGGGACAAAGACAATGTTGAAGCCGGAAGAGTCGCCACATTGGGCGAAGGAGCCAATTTTGGCGAGAAGGGTAGTCGAAAGAGTCGCCTCATCGGGCGAAGAAGCCAATTTTGGCAGGAAGGGCGGCGACAACTTGGTTGGCAAATAGGCCAGTGCGGCACCCAGATTCCGAAGGTAAATCTCTGCAAAAGGTTGATAGGTTTAGGTTAGAGTTTATGTGAAGGATGAAGGTTGATTGGGAAGAAAATGAGAGAGACTATATTGGCCAAGGGGAAAACCGATTGGGTTGGAAAAGGTGAGGTTTGTATGAACAAAGTATGACGAAAGGTGATTTGGAGGTCAATAGGGTGGAGCCGAAGAGTAATCAATCGGCTCCGACTACGGCAGCCATGAAGACTGCCCCTACGGCGTCAAAACCAGCAGGGGTGGTGAAGAAGAAGATTAGAGGATTCAAAAGCCATTGAAAAGAAAAGATCGGGGTTGTTAAACCGAGAGGGCTCTGATACCATGTGAATGTTTGATTAATCCACTCCACCTAAATGATGTGAAAGTTATCTTATTTATAATCAAATAAATTATAAGGATATGAAAATAGTAATAAATGGAAATAACAATAAATGGAAAGATACCTATGATAATAAGGCAAATATCTAATATTTTCCTTATAATAAAATATCAAATATAATATATATGGTAAACTATAATTTATTACTAAATATCCTTAACACCCCACCGCAAGCTAAGCGTCGGATTGAAACGAACGTGAAGCTTGAATCTGAAAAATTCAAAGAGGTTGAGAAACACTTTTTCATGAAGATGCTAACAACCCGGTTCTTGGCCATCAAAAATTGCAGAGGGATCGCCGCTCAGCGGCGATGCTGCCTTGGCTTCTGCGAGAATATGTCTAACCCATGAAGAGGGATTGTCGCTTAGCGACGATTCTGCTTTGGCTCTGGTGAGAATATTTCTAACCCCAA
The DNA here is from genome assembly GCF_002738345.1 of Cucurbita maxima. Taxonomy (NCBI): domain Eukaryota; kingdom Viridiplantae; phylum Streptophyta; class Magnoliopsida; order Cucurbitales; family Cucurbitaceae; genus Cucurbita; species Cucurbita maxima. The sequence continues at coordinate 225,890 of NW_019272059.1, forward strand.
GAAGTAGAAGGGGAAACCTAGAGCAAGAGACAAAGACAATGTTGAAGCCGGAAGAGTCGCCACATTGGGCGAAGGAGCCAATTTTGGCGAGAAGGGTAGTCGAAAGAGTCGCCTCATCGGGCGAAGAAGCCAATTTTGGCAGGAAGGGCGGCGACAACTTGGTTGGCAAATAGGCCAGTGCGGCACCCAGATTCCGAAGGTAAATCTCTGCAAAAGGTTGATAGGTTTAGGTTAGAGTTTATGTGAAGGATGAAGGTTGATTGGGAAGAAAATGAGAGAGACTATATTGGCCAAGGGGAAAACCGATTGGGTTGGAAAAGGTGAGGTTTGTATGAACAAAGTATGACGAAAGGTGATTTGGAGGTCAATAGGGTGGAGCCGAAGAGTAATCAATCGGCTCCGACTACGGCAGCCATGAAGACTGCCCCTACGGCGTCAAAACCAGCAGGGGTGGTGAAGAAGAAGATTAGAGGATTCAAAAGCCATTGAAAAGAAAAGATCGGGGTTGTTAAACCGAGAGGGCTCTGATACCATGTGAATGTTTGATTAATCCACTCCACCTAAATGATGTGAAAGTTATCTTATTTATAATCAAATAAATTATAAGGATATGAAAATAGTAATAAATGGAAATAACAATAAATGGAAAGATACCTATGATAATAAGGCAAATATCTAATATTTTCCTTATAATAAAATATCAAATATAATATATATGGTAAACTATAATTTATTACTAAATATCCTTAACACCCCACCGCAAGCTAAGCGTCGGATTGAAACGAACGTGAAGCTTGAATCTGAAAAATTCAAAGAGGTTGAGAAACACTTTTTCATGAAGATGCTAACAACCCGGTTCTTGGCCATCAAAAATTGCAGAGGGATCGCCGCTCAGCGGCGATGCTGCCTTGGCTTCGGCGAGAATATGTCTAACCCATGAAGAGGGATTGTCGCTTAGCGACGATGCTGCCTTGGCTCTGGTGAGAATATTTCTAACCCCAAGAAGTAGAAGGGGAAACCTAGAGCAAGGGACAAAGACAATGTTGAAGCCGGAAGAGTCGCCACATTGGGCGAAGGAGCCAATTTTGGCGAGAAGGGCAGTCGGAAGAGTCGCCTCATCGGGCGAAGAAGCCAATTTTGGCAGGAAGGGCGGCGGCAACTTGGTTGGCGAATAGGCCAGTGCGGCACCCAGATTCCGAAGGTAAATCTCTGCAAAAGGTTGATAGGTTTAGG
>NW_019272059.1:227301-326538 GCF_002738345.1 Cucurbita maxima
AGAAGTAGAAGGGGAAACCTAGAGCAAGAGACAAAGACAATGTTGAAGCCGGAAGAGTCGCCACATTGGGCGAAGGAGCCAATTTTGGCGAGAAGGGTAGTCGAAAGAGTCGCCTCATCGGGCGAAGAAGCCAATTTTGGCAGGAAGGGCGGCGACAACTTGGTTGGCAAATAGGCCAGTGCGGCACCCAGATTCCGAAGGTAAATCTCTGCAAAAGGTTGATAGGTTTAGGTTAGAGTTTATGTGAAGGATGAAGGTTGATTGGGAAGAAAATGAGAGAGACTATATTGGCCAAGGGGAAAACCGATTGGGTTGGAAAAGGTGAGGTTTGTATGAACAAAGTATGACGAAAGGTGATTTGGAGGTCAATAGGGTGGAGCCGAAGAGTAATCAATCGGCTCCGACTACGGCAGCCATGAAGACTGCCCCTACGGCGTCAAAACCAGCAGGGGTGGTGAAGAAGAAGATTAGAGGATTCAAAAGCCATTGAAAAGAAAAGATCGGGGTTGTTAAACCGAGAGGGCTCTGATACCATGTGAATGTTTGATTAATCCACTCCACCTAAATGATGTGAAAGTTATCTTATTTATAATCAAATAAATTATAAGGATATGAAAATAGTAATAAATGGAAATAACAATAAATGGAAAGATACCTATGATAATAAGGCAAATATCTAATATTTTCCTTATAATAAAATATCAAATATAATATATATGGTAAACTATAATTTATTACTAAATATCCTTAACAGAAATAATCTACGAAGTGTCTGAGAGAATCACATAAGATTCCGATTGTGAACCCGAGCTGACTTGTTTGTTTTCATCAATCTTCTTCCTGGAACTATTAAATCTGCTGCCAAAAGAATCAACTTAACATGGATTGGATTAGGAGATGCAGGTGGAGAACTAACTCAGCATATATTGGAAAAAGTGTAACTTTGTTGATGAACTTCATTGTACAAGATAAACATAAACAGTTTACAGAACACCATATAGATACATGACTGCAGATTGTAAGCCAAGTTAGAGAATCAAATTTGGAAGTAAATTGCATAACCGAGCATCAGTGGCCTGGCCTTCAAATGAGTTCTTTCCAAACTAAGCAGCCCAACCTGAGGATGAGAATTGATTGATCTGTAGAGAATTCTAATCTTGTGGGAAACAAAATGGCTTCAAACCATCCATCCAAAGCAGCACAAGAAACATACAACATTGATATTAAAACTTGTAGCTGGAACAATCTTGTGTGAGGAAGGATAGTACATGTGGAGAGAAAAAGATGCTGGAATGAGCTGATTCTCCAACAGGAAAGCAAAAACAACTTTGGTAATCCTTATCACATCAAATTCTGGCAGATAAAAACGACGAACAGATCAGTTCATTCATGATTTCATAATACCACGCAGAGAACAGAACAGTTCTGCAGCTGCAAAATCTTCTGCCATTTGAACAATGTTCTATAGAAACTGCTGTAAAATATACGAACAAATTCTACCAAAACTTTGAAGACGGGCCCATTTCAATCAAGCTTGGAGAATAAATAAGTACAGAGTTGGTTAATCTAATAAACTTGCCATGAACTTAGTAATCTTCAAATTTAAAGACTAAAACTGCGAAGATTGATTAGAGCTATGCACATATTTTAGGTTTAGCTTGATTTATATTATAGCAGATATTATCCAATCCAGCCAGAAAGTATAGTAAATTGCCAATCATCAAACTATTCTCAAGAAAATGTAGTGGAAGAATGGAGAAGCTTACATTAGAATTAGAACGCCTGCAACACAGGTCTTTTCCCCAGCCTCTTGATTTCCCTGTCCATATTCCCAGTAAGCATCAATCCAAACATCTTGAAATCACAAAGAAGAGACCAAAATGGATGACCGAAGGAAGCAGGAACATTTTCCTCGACGAAGAAATGGCTGTACCACGCGAATCCATATCCAGTCAAAGGCACAAAGAACAGGAACCACCAGCTAAACAGTAAAGAGCAAAGAAAGAAGAAGATAGAAGAGAGAGTTCCAATAAAGTGCCATCGTCTCGTCGAGGGTTTTGAGTGCTGGTTCATATAGAAAACCCAGAACTCATCCAAACTTCTGAAATTCATAAATTCCGAGGCGAAATGCGAAAATCAGAAATTGATTACGAAATCCAGTTGAAGAATTTCAAATCCGGGTCAGAATATAGACTCCAGACGATCGGAGTTGAAAACCTAATTGAGACAAATAGGTTGAGAGAATCAAAGTTCTTCAAGTTGGTGAAGATGGATTCATTTGACCTGGGGTGATGGGAGAAAAATGGAAGATGGATTAGGGGGCCTCGTTCAATTCGCGCACGCAACCGACGGAATTACGCACCTTATATGAAGAGCATGAAACTCTTGAATCCATAAATGTCCGGAGACTTGAAGTTTGTTTGAATGGAATCCATGATGCGAGATGTCGGCAAAAAGATTTTTGCGCCTGGGATCGTTACAAAATGGAAATGTAGGGTTTAGATTGGATCTGTCTCAGGCAATTTGGGATCATACAAAGTTCAACCCACTTTATACCTTATAATTCCCAAAAATATATAGAATACAAGTCGTGATTGACAAATTTTAATGATTTTTACAAGTGGAAGGAATAAATTAACATTAAATTTTATATACTTTTAATTATGTAATCTATTAAAAAAAAAAAAAAATTGAGGGATGGAATACATCAATTAATAATTTGTAATTTTTTAATATATGATTAGATAAATTTTAATTTAATTGATATTTTAGGGATGAAATTTGCTAGTCGAAGATAGTGTCTCTCCTTAATCTATTCATGATCTTCTCCTTAATCAGTCGATGTGAGACTAACAATCTTGTCCATCTGCACATTTTTCTTTTGTTTTCTCTCCTCAAGCACGATGTTGTTGACCCTCTTACTTTGCCTTCCAACTGCAGCCAACGTCACCTATCGTCGTTTCTTTTCCAGTTGCACGCCTATGTCCCAGCTGTCGAACCATTGTCGTTGTCGTTGCAGCTACCACGTCTGCTGTTCAGGTATAGCCCCACCATCATTACCTCACCGTATCGCTCGCTGTTGTCGTCGCCTCTGTACCATGGCCGCCACATATAACCAAAAACATTGTTGCAGGAGAAAAATAGCTAGTTCCATGAGCTTAGTGGCACGTATACCTCTTTGGTTTCTATTACGTCATAGCACCCCCTATTAACCCTTAAAATTGTGATAAGGATATCGAACACCAACTTAGAAGGTGCTTAACCCCTTTTGTAACTGAGAATATGACAAAGAGGTATTAATGTGAAGCTCTTTAAAGTAGGGGACTTTCTATTGAAACTAAACTGTTTATAGGGCTACACGTGTATTTTGATTTTGATTGATGAACTATACGATGGTTTGCATATTCGTCTCCATCCTTGTGTATCTTTACAAGCTAATTTCTAGCTTTCAAAAAAAAAAAAATAAATAAATAAAATAAAATGCTTCCACCACGTTCATCTCCTCTCTTCCCATTCCACACAGGCTTCAGCAGAGCTCATAAGATTTCTGAAACAGATGATGAGGCTAAAAGACTTGCTCCCCTGTAGCAAACAGATTCCAGAAAATGGCTGCCATGAAGTAAATCGTCGCTGTAACGGTCAAGAACGCCTGGAATGAGCCAAGCCACTGCACAAAATACCCTGTTCCAATCGTGCTCACAATCGCTGCTAATGTCCCTGCCGAGTTCGAAATCCCTGCACCTCAACAGAAGTTCGATCATGTCAATGAAAACCAAATGAAATTTCCTGTTTTATGAGAAGACTCGAGAAGCTTACCGTGGAGAAAGCCTGCATGTTGAGGCGCTATGTCCTGATTGAACCCAGAAACGAACAGAGTTCATCAGTGTTGAAGTTTGAATCACTTCAAACAATTCTATATGAAGGGCTTTAAGAACTTACTTGCATATTTAGGAGAAACCCCGCTTGGCTGAATGAGCTCAAGCTCAATGCTACTGTCATCAAAACTGCTGCAATGGTTGGCGTGGTTGCAAGGTTCAAACAAAGTAATGCTAATCCAGGTCCAATGAAACCAATCGACTGTTGAGCACCAATGTCATTGAATCAGCGATTGAACCACATACATTCTTAAGCTGCTAGATGGAAAAAATGAATCAAAACCTGCATGATCTTCCGGACTAATGTCACGGGGTAGCGTGCTTTGATTAGAGCATCCGACGTCGTGCCTGCAAAGTAGCCAGACACTGCCATTGTTCCCCATGGAATGGCGCTAAACCATGCCGCTTGCTTCAAGTTCACATTAAACACCTACATCAACCCAATAATTATAAGATCCCATATCGATGGGAGAGGAGAACGAAACACCTTTTAAAAACAGGGAAAGTCCAAAGGAGCTTAGGCCGTTACAATTATCCGGTTACTTACAGTCTTGAAATAAACTGGCATCCACGAGAGAAGAACAAAATATCCCTGTAAGACGAAAGTACCAGCGACACGAATCAGCATTGTGCAAACTTCCCATTCAAACACAAAAGAAAAGAAAAACTCACCCAATTGTTAGTCATATTGGCGAATATGATAGCCCATGTTGGTAACTTGGAGAGAAGGCGGCTAAGAGGTAGGTGTTTGACATTTTGAGGAGAAGAATCAACTTTCCCAGCTTCGATTAACCGCAGCTCCAATGTGCTGATGTTTTGACTCTGTCGGGGGTTGTTTGTGACTCCTGGAATCCATGACATCAACCAGACAAGCCCAAGTGACGAGAATAACAAGAAGGGACCAGTGACACCAATGGAGGACAGCATGATGGGAGTTAATAGCAATCCTACAACATTTCCAAGATGAAAGCCAGCCATTGACATCCCAACTGCACTAGCTCGTTCATGGCTGGGGAACCACCTGCTTAAACAACGACAAATTTCAAAGCTAAGTTGGGGAGTTGGAGTGAGGGAATCATAAAGAATCATTTTTTTATGGTTGGCAAATGGGGTGTGACCTCGACAAGAGGGTACTCATTGATGGCATCGCGACACCTTCAGCAAGTCCAAAGAAAGCACGAACAGCCAAGAGACTGGTTGTTGAGTGGTTGGCCGCCAATGGAGTAAGAAGAGTGGCAAGCGACCAAAGGGCCACTCCCCATGCCATCACTCGCTTTCCTCCATATCTGTCCACCAATGCTCCTCCAACCACCGATGAGAATATGTATCCCCATAGAAACGATGACTTCAACAAAAACAAAGATTCAGCTTAAAATTAACACTGAAATGTTCCCCTCTAAAAGTCCACCCTTAGTACTGTCCTATTTGGACTTTTCCAAACTTCCTCTTAAGATTTTTAAAACGCATCAAGAGGTTTCCACACCTATAAGATGTTTCGTTCTCCTCCCCAATTGATGTGCGATCTCACAATTCACCCCCGTTGGGGCTTAGTGTCCTCGTTGGCACGTTCCCTTCTTCAATCTATGTGAGACCACCTCCAAATCCACACACATTCGGGGCCCAGTGTCCTTGCTAGGCTGGCTAATCTAACGTGACGAACAACAAGAAGAACAACATCTATGACCTGACCTTATTTCTGGAGCGAAACTCGAGCCGTATGAGAATCTCATGTACGGTTCTGTCGAGTGGCAGGCAGTAAGGGTGACTTATCTGTCAGCTTTTCCAATATCACACCCTTGCCTTGTGTCCACCCCATTTTGGGGCTCAACCTCCTTGTTGGCACATTGCCACGTGTCTGGCTCTGATGCCATTTGTAAGAGTTCAAGCCCACCGCTAGCAGATATTGTCCTCTTTAATTCTTCCCTTTCGGGCTTCTCCTCAAGGTTTTTTAAATGCTCTGCTAGAGAGAGGTTTCTACACTCTTATAAAGAATGTTTCATTCTTCTCCCAACCAGCTTCGGATCTCACACCACTAAGAAGTTAGTTGGATTCTGTTGGATGATGAAAGTCCCACATTGGCTAATTTAGGGAATGATCATGGGTTTATAAGTGAGGAATACTAACTCCATTAGTACGAGGCCTTTTGGGAAGCCCAAAGCAAAGCCATGAGAGCTTATGCTCAAAGTGGACAATATCATACCATTGTGGAGAGTCGTGTTCGTCTAACATGGTATCAGAGCCATGCCCTAAACTTAGCCGTGCCAATAGATTGGCAAATCCTCAAATGTCGAACAAAGGACTCCAAAAAGAAAAAAGGAGTCAAGCCTCCTCGAAGGTACAAAGGCAGTCAAAAATGACTAAGACTCCAAAGGAGTCGAGCCTCGATTAAGGGGAGGCGTGCTTTGTTCGAGGGGACGTGTTGGATGATGAAAGTAAGCCTCCTCGAAGGTACAAAGGCAGTCAAAAATGACTAAGACTCCAAAGGAGTCGAGCCTCGATTAAGGGGAGGCGTGCTTTGTTCGAGGGGAAGACTCCAAAGGAGTCGAGCCTCGATTAAGGGGAGGCGTGCTTTGTTCGAGGGGAAGTGTTGGATGATGAAAGTCCCACATCGGCTAATTTAGGGAATGATCATGGATCATGGGTTTATAAGTGAGGAATACTAACTTCATTGGTATGAGGCCTTTTGGGAAGCCCAAAGCAAAGCCATGAGAGCTTATGCTCAAAGTGGACACCTTTTGGGAAGCCCAAAGCAAAGCCATGAGAGCTTATGCTCAAAGTGGACAATATCATACCATTGTGGAGAGTCGTGTTCGTCTAACATGGTATCAGAGCCATGCCCTAAACTTAGTCGTGCCAATAGATTGGCAAATCCTCGAATGTCGAACAAAGGACTCCAAAAAGAAAAAAGGAGTCAAGCCTCCTCGAAGGTACGAAGGCAGTCAAAAATGACTAAGACTCCAAAGGAGTCGAGCCTCGATTAAGGGGAGGCGTGCTTTGTTCGAGGGGAGGTGTTGGATGATGAAAGTCCCACATCGGTTAATTTAGGGAATGGTCATGGGTTTATAATCTAAGAATACACTCTCCATTGGTATGAGGCCTTGTGGGAAGCCCAAAGCAAAGCCATGAGAGCTTATGCTCAAAGTGGACAATATCATACCATTGTGGAGAGTCGTGTTCGTCTAACATGTTGGATGATGAAAGTCCCACATCGGTTAATTTNGGGAATGGTCATGGGTTTATAATCTAAGAATACACTCTCCATTGGTATGAGGCCTTTTGGGAAGCCCAAAGCAAAGCCATGAGAGCTTATGCTCAAAGTGGACAATATCATACCATTGTGGAGAGTCGTGTTCGTCTAACATGGTATCAGAGCCATGCCCTAAACTTAGCCGTGCCAATAGATTGGCAAATCCTAAAATGTCGAACAAAGGACTCCAAAAGGAGTCAAGCCTCCTCGAAGGTACGAAGGCAGTCAAAAATGACTAAGACTCCAAAGGAGTCGAGCCTCGATTAAGGGGAGCCTCCTCGAAGGTACGAAGGCAGTCAAAAATGACTAAGACTCCAAAGGAGTCGAGCCTCGATTAAGGGGAGGCGTGATTTGTTCGAGGGGAGGTGTTGGATGATGAAAGTCCCACATTGGCTAATTTAGGGAATGATCATGGGTTTATAAGTGAGGAATACTAACTCCATTAGTACGAGGCCTTTTGGGAAGCCCAAAGCAAAGCCATGAGAGCTTATGCTCAAAGTGGACAATATCATACCATTGTGGAGAGTCGTGTTCGTCTAACAGATTCAACCTAAAAGTTCCAACTTTTTTTCTTTTTCCTATTCCCACGAAAGGGGTTTGGTTGGGCCAAGAAATGCAAGAAAGCCCAAATGGACACATTCAAGGTTCCTGTGGGCCAAACCAGAGCACTTGAGAAGGGGATTGGTAAGAAGAAGGAAGGGTAAGCTAAGCACAATTCTTTGTGGTTTCACCTTTCACCGCCTACAGCTTATCCAAGGACACGGCGGCAAGATCAAAGTTTCAAGCAAACCCTGCCGCCAGCGTTAAAATACAAGTCCACCACCATATCGCAGTCATTGAATTGTAAACGTTTTCTAGTAGCGAGAGAGAAAACTTCATTTCCTATGCTTAAAACGGCATTAGACACGTTTTCAACGATAACCCATCTAACAATCATAAAAGAACAGCAAAATCCATGGGTGCTTTCGTGTTTCTATACATTGATCAAATCAAAATCACCAAATAGCTAGCTATTCTCAGAAACAAGGTAAATATTGAAAACCCCTGATTGATTGAATCAAAGAAAAAAACCCAAAAGAAGAACTAATAAGAGAGAAGAGTTTTGTGTTCTTTTCACCTGAACGATGCCAAGAAATGAATTAGACCAGCCATATTTAGCAGCAAGAGGAACAATCGCGACCGACATAACCACTCTATCAGCATTACAAAGACACATAACGAAAGCGGTTAATGCAACCACTTTAAACCTCTCCGGCAAGCCGATTCCGACTCCACCACCGATGGCTCGTTCTTCCGCGGCGGATCCGATTGATCTCTTCCCAAATGAAATGCTTCTCTCTATCCCCTCCGCCGTGCATCGGACCACCGCCAACCCTCTACTCCCTCCGCCTACTCGAACTCGATGAAATCCCAAGTGATTCCCCCATTTGTTCCTCAAAATTCCCGGTTGAAATACTGAATGGGCCCTCGGAAATTTGATCAGACTGAGTTGGTTGGTTGATAACTCAGATGGGTTGCCGGAGTTTATGATGGAAGGTTTCGGCGGGGAGAAAGTCGCCATTAGAGAAAGCAAATACAAAATCAGCCCACAGAAGAAGAGGAGAATAAATGTGAGAAACCGGCGGTTTATATAGACGTTTGAATCAAGATTTTAGCCAAATTTTATTGTTATTATTATTTTTTGTTTATCAACTATCTTAAACTTTTCTTTTTTTTATTCTCTTATTCTCTTTCAATTTTTTTTATATTTTTTATTAAAAAAACGTTATATTAAGAATAGAATAATAGGTATAAAGTAAGCAAATAAGTTGAAATTTTTATTTAATATTTTATATAATGAGTATTTATGCGATTTCGTTATTAAATATTCTACTTTAGTAAATTTTGGAATAATTTAATAGACATATCACTGCTTACAAACATTTAATTTGATCATAAAATATATAGTATTTTTGAATTGTAATTAAATTAAAGGGGGAGGGCTAAAGTAAAGGGAGGTTTTTAGGAGTCTAGTTTGGCAATCCAGCTCGTATTTCAAATATGTTAAACGAACACAACTCTCCACAATGGTATGATATTATCCACTTTGAGCGGAAGCTCTCATGCCTTTGCTTTGGACTTCCCAAAAGCCTTATACCAATAATTGAAAGATTATTATTTGTTTATAAACACATCATCATTCCCTAAATTAGCGGGAGTAGAACTTTCATCATCCAACAAAATGAAACTTGGCATGCATGCCAACTCTTTGGGTAACCTAATAAATTTGTAGTGACTATATATTAACCTCTATGGTATGACATTGTCCACTTTAAGCATAAGCTCTCGTGGTTTTACTTTTGTTTTTCAAAAAAGAACTCATATCAATGGAGATTGTATTTTTTTATTTATAAACTAATGATATTCCCTTTAATTAGTCAATGTGAGACTCTTTCTGAAATGATATTTTATTTTGTGGCTAGCCAATAATAACAAAACTAGCCAATATTCCACCAACCATTGATGTCTACCTACCACCGCGGTTGTGGCTGTTGGTAGGGGTTGTTGAAGAAAACGACCCGAATGGGTAAACGGGTCGACCCATTCCCCATTCAAATTTTGGCTGCCCCAATGTGAACTATAATGTTTTTTTTTCTTCCATTTATAAATAAATAAATAATTTTTAAAATACATGAAATTAATTATGGGACATAAAATCAAAATATTATAATAAGATTTTTTTTTTTTTTTTTTTTTGAATATTGAACCTTTTCAAAGCAAAAAATTAAAAATCAATTTTAAACTTTTTAGATATCAATTTAAAATGTCGTAAATTAAAATTGAATTCTAAATATAAATTTTAATAGATATTTAAATTTATTCCTCGCGTCTCTATCTGGTAAAATTTGCCAATTCGAATAAAAAATGTACATGAAAAGGTTTGAAAGAAATGAAATCAACAACGGATTTCCGTGCGATTGTAGTTTAATTGGTTAGAGCCCTGTCAAGGCAGAAGATGAGGGGCCTATTAGTCAGTCCCGATGGATCCAAATCCAATAAAAACTAATAGGGCAATTTCCATTTTTCAACGAGCTGACTTATTTAAAGACGTTAAATAATTTTCAATTATAGCGTTTTTATTAGGGCAATAAATTTAGTTGTTGACTTATATGACATGAAATTTAATAGAAAAGTTAGGATGGGTTAGAATAAAATAATTTAATTCCTTTAAATCTCTTACAAATTTTGACCAAACAAATATTTAGTGCGTATCTTCTCAATAAATTGTATTTGGGCCGCGGCCCATTGAATATATGTCTCCAATTTTGGCCCACATAGTTTCTAAAAGTATATTGAAATTAAACAATAATCTTGATTTGAGTTTTCTATCCTTTACTATTTATATAAATGAAAATAGTAAATATAGAATTAAAAATGATTTTGTCTGTAGTGTTTTTAATGTCAAATTCTACCTTCTTTTTCTTGGGATTCCACGAATAATTTTCATTCAATATCCTAAGGCCAGTATTTTGCCACGTGTCTGATTGTAGTGTTTTTATTTTATAGTATCGAGTAAAAAGGGTAAGAAAAATAGAAGTAAATGTAATAATGAATGATAATGATATAGCAAGGTAATTAGGTAACATTAATAATTAACTAAAAACGTAGAATGGGTGCGCATGTTTTTCTCTTGCATTATTACCTTATTACCATTTCACCCTTTTATTTTTATTTATTTTATATATATATATATATATATTACTAAAGAATGATTGAATTGTAAAGGAGAGACAAATAAATGTACAAAAATTTGGTGGGGACTTATAAGTTGGAATAAAACAGGAACATTATTAGATTTGGAAAAAATATAAAACATTAAACACATTTATGTTTTTTTTTTCTTTTTTAGAGAAACAATGAAACATTCTTTATAAGGTTGTGAAAACTTCTCATTAGTAGATGCATTTTAAAAACTTTTAAGGGAAGTTCGAAAGGGAAAGTCCACAATATTTGCTAACAGTGAGCTTAACCAATTACAAGTGGTATCAAAGTCAAATAATAATTTACTTTTTTTTTATTTTTCCTTTATTATTTATATAAATAATAATAAAAATTAAGAGGAATATGAATTTATTTATATTTGTGAAATTAATAAGTGAACAATAATTGAAATTTCTTTTCTTGCTCGCAAAATCAGGGACGAGACCTTTTGTCATCATTTTTTATTTTTTACTTTTACTTTTACATGAAAAGGTCACTATTTTTATGAACGGCATAGTAAACATCCCTTTCTTTTCCCTCAAAAAAAAAAAAAAAAAAAAACTTTATCCCAATATTTAATAATAAAAAAAATAAATAAATTAGGCCATTTTAATATAAACAAAATTCACAACATTTTATTAAAGACCATAGTTAGGCTACATTGAAAAAACAGAAATTTATATTTATTTTTAAATGCCAAAAATGTTTTGTTTGATTGGGTAAAGAAAAAAGAGATTGAAAAAACAAAAAGAAACCCAACACAACACATCACGCAAACAGGAAAAAAGAAAAAAAAAAAAGTGAAAAGAAAATAATAATAATAATAATAATAATAATAACAATCAATTTTATTTTTTACTTTGCTTTTTAGTCCTCACAATTTTACTAATTTTCTAATCATTCCCACATGCTTCATACATATGTATTTATTTACGCTACCATCTGGTGTCCACCTCTCTTTAGGGCATAGCATCTTCAATGGTGCTCGGCTTGGTATTGCCTCCCTTCAAGCCCAATGTCTTTGTTTGGCACATCGTCCAGTGTCTATCTTCTTTTGAAATTTAGGATCTTCAATGGCATACAACTTTGTCCATGCCCCTTTAAAGGTCAAAGTCCTTGCTAACACAGTATCTGATTTAGGGTAAATTTATATTTATATGGATTAAATTTTTGAATTTTTATAAATGAAAAAAAAGAAAAAAAAAAGAGAGGAGACAACACACCATGTGTGGGGCATCCCAAGTGGTGGTGTAAAATCTCTCTCTTCTGTGTGTTGTTGGTGTCAGTTGAAACAGAGGAGAGAAGAGGAGGGAGAAAAAGAGAAAAGCTTAAGAATAATAATGAACAATAGGCATGGCTTTACTTCACTTTCATTATTCCTTCTCTCTAAATTTCTTACAAGATCCTATCATGGCATTCTCTCCATTGCCCATTTTTCCATAGCTTCTCCTTCTTCGTGTTATGAATCCCTCCACCGCCGCCGCACAACCACCACCTCCTCCTCCTCCTTCCTCCGCTGTCGCCGCCCCCTGTCCACGACACCCTCAAGAGCATTTCGCCCCTTTCTGCCAATTATGCCTCTGCGAGCGTCTCTCTCTAATCGACTCATCTTCTTCCTCTTCCTCCTCTTCCCGGAAACCCCCTTCCACTGCTGCCTCTGCTCTTAAGTCCCTTTTCCGGCCCGGTCCTCCTACTACTCGTCCCTCTTCTTTCTTCCCTGAGCTTCGTCGGACTAAATCCTTCTCTGCTTCTAAGAACGAACCCTTTTCTGCCCTTTCTGAGCCCCACAGGAAATCTTGCGACGTTCGTCTTCGTAACACTCTCTGCTCTTTCTTCTCCCAGGACGCCTCTGCTTCTTCTTCTTCTAGACCTCTCCCTGTTCCTGCTTTTGAAATTGCTTCCGAGAGTAAGAATTTGGAGGACGAGCCGAGTTCTTCTTCCTGTCTTGAACCGGAACCCAAGAGCGAAGGGGAAATTAGGGTTTCTGAACTGCCCATTGTGGTGGATGTTGTGATCGAGAACGGAGTTCAGGAAATCGTCGAAGAAGAACAACTTCAGGTTGAATTCGAGCGAGAATCGGTGCAACTCCAAGAGGATTTCAAAACCATGAAGGATCATATAGATCTTGATTCGCACACGAAGAAGCCCTCCGGAAGGGATTTGAAGGAGATTGCCGGGAGCTTCTTGTCGGCGGCTTCGGTCTTCAGCAAGAAGCTGCAGAAGTGGAGGGATAAGCAGAAGGGGAAGAAGCAGAGAAGCGGCGCTGGATCTACGACATTGCCGGTGGAGAAGCCAATCGGACGCCATTTCAGAGAAACCCAGTCGGAAATTGCCGATTACGGCTTCGGCCGACGATCCTGCGATATTGATCCGAGATTCTCTCTCGACGCCGGGCGAATGTCCTTCGACGATCCCCGCTATTCTTTCGACGAACCCAGGGCTTCATGGGACGGGTATTTGATAAGCAGAACGTTCCCGAAAATGCCTACCATGCTTTCCGTCGTTGAAGATGCTCCTATCAGTGTCTTCCGTTCCGATACTCAAATTCCCGTCGAAGACTCCCTGAGTTCAACCAATGAAGAAGAGAATATCCCCGGAGGGACATCGCAGACCCGGGATTACTATTTAGACTCCTCTTCCCGTCGGCGGAAGAGCCTCGATCGGTCCAACTCCATAAGAAAGGCCGCCGCGGCGGTGGTAGCAGAGATTGATGAAATGAAATCTGTTTCAAACGCTAAAGTTTCCCCTGCAACTACAGATATTAGCCATGGCCCAAAACTATCCATCCCAGATAGAGACTCGAACTCCAATTCAGTGCGAGACGACTGCTCCGGGACCTTTGATATGGGATTTAACGACACAGCGTCAGTGATTGCGACAGGGAATCGGAAAGAGGAGTCAAAAAAGTCCCGCCGGTGGGGGAAGGGTTGGAGCATATGGGGATTGATTAACCGGCGTGGAGGAAACAAAGATGATGAGGAAGACGTGAGCAGACGCAATGGTGTGGAGCGGTCGTTTTCAGGGTCGTGGCCGGAGTTGCGAGGCGAACAGAGTATGGATGTGAAAGGAGGATTCAACCCCAAAATGTTTAGGAGTAACAGTAGTGTGAGTTGGAGGAGTGCAAGTATGGTGGGTGGATCTTTCAGTAGCAGTTCAAGGAAAAGCAACGCAGATTGTAATGGGAATGGGAAGAAGAAGAAAGAACAGGAGCAGCAGCAGCAGCAGCCAGTGTTGGTGAGGAACCACAGTGCTCGACATTCTCTGACAAATGTCGACAATGGTCTTCTCCGATTCTACATGACGCCGATGAAGGACAGCCGGAGAGGCTCTGCCGCCGGGAAGGTGAAACCCAATCAAGCACACTCCATTGCTAGAAGTGTTCTTCGACTGTATTAAACTGGAATTGGCTGGGGGGTGGGGGGGGTGGATTCAATTCAAAAAACTTGTTTTTCTGGTTTAAAGTTGATATCTGTTCTTTGGCCAAGCGTTTTCTTTAATGGGTTTCTTGAGAATTATTTATTTTTCAATTTCTCAGTAGAACGAAGAACGAAGAACGCTTCTTAATTCGCTTAAAATTTTCATTCTTACTGTGATTTCATTGTTTGTTCTAAGCTACCAACTTCCGATGAGACAGGCAATGCCCAAAAGAAAGAAAAACAAATCATGAAACACAGTGATTCTTGTTTCTTTTGTTTGCTAATATCAACATCACTGATGTGATGTCAATTTCTTGAAATAAATGAAGTCAAAAGCTTTCTACCCAGAATTGTAAATTTAAGTGGCAGGCCGGTCTCAACGTTAAGGAAGTTCATGATTTGGCTACAGACTACCATAAGTCCAAGTGAACCAACGGCGGGCTCGTAACTATAACAGTTGTAAGGTAGCAAAATTCTTTGCCGAGTAAGTTTCGACCCGACATGTTTTTTACAAAAAGAAAGAAAACAGCCGAATAAATACTTAGACTAATCAATTCCATACATTATTAGCAAATCAGCCGAAAAACAAACCGGATCGACACTTAATTAATCTAAAAAG
Organism: Cucurbita maxima; assembly: GCF_002738345.1. Lineage (NCBI taxonomy): Eukaryota > Viridiplantae > Streptophyta > Magnoliopsida > Cucurbitales > Cucurbitaceae > Cucurbita > Cucurbita maxima. The sequence goes on from NW_019272059.1 coordinate 242,200, forward strand.
AAAGTGTGAACATGGAGTTCGATTAGTCCAAAAAAGAGGGTGGGACACAATCATGGAAACCCTTGGGGCTGGAATCCTCAAAATGCTAAATAAGTGGGAACAATTTGAACAGACAGCCCTGTTTAAGGTTGAGACATGAGCCATTCAGCCATTTTTCTAAAGATTAGCAATGATTCTTCACCTAAACCAAACATTTTCATTGATCAAACCACACATTTAACACTGTTGAAAACAAAAACCCAATCAATAACTTAGGCCTCAAAGTCAATAAAGCAACCAATGAAGAACAAAAGAAACAATCCCAACAAGTGATTCAAAGCAAAACAAATCCAACGTAAATGTAAATAAAAAGCTAAGAACTGAGAATTGAAGTTGGTTTTTTCAGCGCAAATGACCTGTTACCTTTTTGTAGCGATAGCACTTAGCCACAAAGAGATAGGCAAAGAAGTTGAGGACGCTGAGAATGGCCAACAGCCAGAAGAAATAGTCGAGATGTCCCTTGTTTAAGTTATTAGGAATCCACCCGAGCTTCCCGTGTCTCGTTGTCATGGTCGTCACGATTGTAACGAGCAATGTGCTTAAGTAGTTTCCCAATCCAACCAATATGAGCGACAGGGCAGCCATCATGCTTCTCATTGCGTCTGGTGCTTGGTCATAGAAAAACTCTAACTGTCCTATAAAAGTGAACACTTCTGCACATCCGATCAAAAAATACTGTGGAGCTTGCCAGAATATCGACATCGGAATGTACTCCGCATCGTATAGCTTGTTCTTCCTCACATACTCCAGCCTGAAAACTTCCAACACACCTGCTGCAACCATGGAGAAAACAGATATGACAAGTCCTATTCCCATCCGTTGTAGCTGTGTGAAGCCAGGCTCATTGTTCGTGAACTTCTTCGCCATTGGGACGATGAGTCTGTCGTATACGGGAGCCCAAAACAGAACGCTGAGGGTATCGAAGATCGAAAGCGAGGCCGATGGAATTTTGAAACTTGCCCCAATGTGCTGGTCCATTATATTACCTTGTAGAATAAACATGGTGCTCATTTGGCTATACACTGCTGAAAATACTATTCCACACGCCCACACAGGCAACAATCTGATAATGCTTTTCAGCTCCTCAACTTGTGTCACTGTACAAAGTATCCATGCATTCCCTTGCCCCTTCATTCCATCACTTTCCCTCAATACACAAGCCTTATCTAGGAACCTGAAAAGATGTAGCCAATTTGGATAATATAAGAATCTCTCCATGATTTTCGACTTCCTTCAATTCTGATCCCAGTAATATACTTACTTTAACTCGTTCATGTGCTCGAGCTTGCGACTTCCTTCGATTTCGACTCGACATCATCAGCAGTCTCGTAAAGGAGAGACTTATCCTCTGGAACTTGTACTCCTTGTTTCCTACAAGCTGCAACTATAACTTGCAAGATTCTTGTGAGAGGACTTCCTGCTGGCTTTTGCAGACGGTACAACGAGCTACCGGAGAAGAAAAACACTACAGCAATGGCCATAGCTACTGCAGGAACTCCAAAGCCCCACCCCCACCCTACATTCATTTGTATCCATACTAGAACTGAGGAGGCAATCATTGCACCAACGTTGATTGAAAAGTAAAACCAATTGAAGAAGGAGCTTTTCTTCTTCCTTTCGCCTTCATCATTTTCGTCGAATTGATCGGCCCCAAACGACGACACACATGGCTTGATTCCCCCGGTCCCGAGGGCGATCAAGTAAAGTGCTATGAAGGTGACAGCAGTTTGACCTCCAGTTGGATGGCAAACAGTATTGTCACAAGATGGCTTCAATCCAGGGTCTGAAGCAGCCATCGTCAACAATGTCATGCCCTGCAAAACCATATATCATAAACATGGTATCACTACAATGCAGCCACTAACTCAAGCCAACCCAGTTCAAGTTCTTATGTGATTTGAAGAACAACTCGTTCTCTTTTCGCCGATCGACAAGAAAAACTTACAAAGACATAGAAGATTGAGAAACTAGCAATGGTCCAATATCTTCCCAAGTAAGCATCAGCCAAGAAAGCTCCAATCAATGGTGTAAGGTAGCAGGTTCCTGACCAACTAGTAACACTATTTGAAGCAGCTACATTGTCCATGTTAAGACGTATTTGAAGATAGTTCACTAGATTGGTACTCATCCCATAATATGCCAATCTTTCACAGCATTCATTCCCTTTACAAATATATCATCGTTACAAATTTCAACAAAGAACAATCAAAATCAAACGTTAAGAACAGAGTAAACATACCGAGAATAAAGCGACAAGCCTTCCATTTTCCAGTCTTCTTCTTATTAGCAGGATTCTTATGAATATCAATGGTACCATCTTTTGTATACACATCATCTTCTGCCATTGTAAAGTTCCCTCGTGATATGCTAATACCTACTGAGCCTGTTGATTATAAAACTAAACCCCAATCGGTAAAATTAGAACCTAATAATCTCATCTCTACGAAGTTAGATTCCCTTTGAAGAGGCAAGAACAATCCAAAACCACATTCAACTTTTCAACTCTGATTGTTTGAATTTGGTTAAAGTAATAAAAGGGTACGGATGAACTTGCCTTTTTCCACGAATGAATTTAAAATTCAACGCACTAAATTTTTAATCACTCCAAGGTTTGAGTGTCGCAATCAAAGAACACAAATAAAACAGAGAACACTGAATCGTATCACATGCTTGAAGAAGTCAAAACCAATATATAAAATCAATCACAAAGCAAACAGAATCAAGTGATTTCTGGAAGATCCAAAGCGAGAAATGTTGTTCTAGAGGAAAAGAATCGAAGCCCTCTTGAGATGATCGAAAATAATGAAAAGGGTTGAAGTTTATGAAAGTGTAGAAACAAAAACCTTGAAGAACAAGAGAAGAAAAAGGGATCAGAGCGATGAGTTGAAGAAGATGAAGGCGCGAGAAAAACAATGACAGACAGAGCAGCCCGCTTCTTGTTCGTCACAGCCAAACACTCGACATTTAATCACATAATGAAACGGCAAAACCAAAAGTAGCTTTTGGTTGGCCGATCGTTCAATTCATAAATTTTGTTAATCCGTTGCAAGATTATCATAATAATAATAATAATAATAATTAATAAGTGTGGCCTAAAATATACTTTTTAATTTTATTTTAAAATAGTTATTACTTACTAATATTTTAAAATTATTTGATTTAATATAAAAAATAAATATGAAGTTGACATTTTAATAAATTAATTAATTAACCATTTTAATTTTGAAATGTGTATATTGTAAGTTAAGAAAAGCTAAAAAAAAGATTGAAAAACAAGTGAAGGGTTCGGAATATATTTTAAAATTGAAATAGCAAATATCATTATACAAATAATTAATGTTATTAAAAATTAAGTTTTCATAATATTATTAATATATTTTGGATTATGAAATATTATTAATATAAACTCACATAAATTTTGGTTTGCATGCATAATTTTTTTTATTTGGACCTCTTTTGATTATGATTCCTCACAAATTATCGATTTTTCATACAAAATATCATTAATTTTTTAGTTTTTTTTGAGTTTGGGTTGCTACAAATGATATCAAAGAACCAGACACATGCGATATGCCAACGAAGACGCTAGCCCCTTGGGCTTTGGTTGAAGATGCGGTCGCTGGCCTCCAAGGGTGGGTTATGAAATTCCACATTTGTTTGAGAGAGGAACAAAACATTTCTTATAAAGGTATGAAAACCTCTCCTTACCAAAAGTGTTTAAAACCGTAAAGCTAACAACGATACGTAACGGACTAAAACGGACAATATCTGCTAATGATGAGCTTAGATTGTTATAAATGTTATCAACAATGTACAAACAATATTTACCAACGGCATGCTTAAGTTGTTACATGTCATTACAACAAATATCATTCATACCCTTCCCCCCTTCAAATTGATTATTCTCAACTTGTCACGAAAAAGGAAATGAAGTTGGACAAAACCCCCCATCACCATCATAATTAATTACACCTTGGAAAATGAACATTTTTACTTTTTAGATAGAATCCAGAATATTATAATAAACTAAGTTTAATAATATAAGAAAAAAAGAAAAAAAAGAAAATGGTGCAGCGGATTGTGGTTTGATCTGAAAATCCTTTTGCATGAAGTCATGCTTTAACTTATCACCTAACTGCGAAAGAACGACATGGCAACAACACATAGATTTATTCCCTTAATACCTTATTTTGAGTTTCTGTATATAAGCCTGACTCGCATGCCCATCCTTCTCATCATCTTCTTCTACATTTCTTCCCCACACCCTTCAATGGAGTCTTCCAGATGCTTTGTTCTCTTCGCACTTTGCTGCCTTCTTCCTGCTTTGGCCGAGTCCACAGTTCGCCATTATAAGTTCAATGTAAGCTTCCCCTTCTTTACTTTTCTCCTTTCCTAAAACTTAAGGAATTTGAACCCTTCAACAAAACATAATTATTAAGAAACAGGGCCTTCGAATGACCTGATTCTGTTGTGATGACTGATATTGAGCCATTTTGGGTGGCAGGTGGTGTTGAGGAAGGCAACTAGACTGTGCTCAAACAAGCCCATTGTCACCGTTAATGGACTGTTCCCTGGACCAACCCTTTACGCTAGAGAAGACGATACCGTTCTCGTCAAAGTCGTCAACCATGTCAAATATAACCTTTCCATTCACTGGTGAGTTCCCACAAAATCATATTCTATGTAGTGTAATGGAGTATGATAACTCACGGTCTCATGAACACAATGTTGGTGGTATAGGCATGGAATCAGGCAACTCCGAACTGGCTGGGCTGATGGACCTGCATACATCACACAATGTCCGATTCAACCAGGGCAAAGCTATGTGTACAACTTCACCATTACCGGACAACGAGGCACGCTCTTCTGGCACGCTCATATTCTCTGGCTTAGAGCCACTGTCCATGGTGCCATTGTGATCTTGCCGAAGCTTGGTGTGCCTTATCCATTCCCTACACCTCACAAAGAAACTGTCCTTGTGCTTGGTATGAACCTCAAAAGTTCACTAATTCATCTTTCCATCCTTTCTTTTCCTTCTGGAAAATAGAGATTTTGACTTGCTTTTGAGAATGAATGGCGATTTGAATTTGTGTAGCTGAGTGGTGGAAATCAGATACCGAAGCTGTGATCAAAGAAGCTCTCAAGTCGGGACTTGCACCAAATGTCTCCGATGCTCACACCATCAATGGCCTCTCAGGGTCAATATCAAATTGTCCTTCACAAAGTAATTCCATCAAGAAACTGACCCAATTCGAACTTTCCTCAGATGGATTTTCTAATGTTGTTCTTTTTGGTAATCAGGGGGCTTCACATTGCCTGTTCAAAAAGGAAAGACCTATTTACTACGCATAATCAACGCTGCACTCAATGAAGAACTGTTCTTCAAAGTCGCTGGCCACAAGTTAACAGTCGTAGAAGTCGATGCTACATATGTCAAACCATTCAAAACAGACACAGTTCTAGTTGCTCCTGGCCAGACGACCAACGTCCTCTTAACCACGGATAAAAACTCTGGCAAATACATGGTGGCTGTCTCTCCATTCATGGACGCTCCCATTGCGGTCGATAACAAGACTGCTACCGCCACGGTGCACTACACCGGTACAATGGCCTCATCCCTCACAACAAGCACCAACCCCCCTCCCCAAAACGCTACACAAATTGCCAACGCCTTCACAAATGCCCTCAGAAGCTTGAACTCCAAAAAGTACCCTGCCAATGTTCCATTGACAATCGACCACCATCTCTTGTTCACTGTAGGGCTTGGAATCAACCCATGTCCAACTTGCAAGGCCGGCAATGGAAGCAGAGTAGTAGCTAGTATTAACAATGTCACTTTTACAATGCCCACAACCGCTCTTCTACAAGCACATTTCTTCAAAATCAACGGCGTTTTCACCACAGATTTTCCAGGAAAACCCCCTCACAAATTCAACTACACAGGGGCCGGACCTAAAAATTTGCAGACTACAAGTGGAACCAAGCTCTACAAATTAAAATACAACTCCACAGTGGAACTAGTTCTACAAGATACAGGAATCGTAACCCCAGAAAACCATCCCATTCATCTCCACGGATTCAATTTCTTCGAAGTCGGTCGAGGGGTCGGCAATTTCAACCCTAAAACCGACCCTAAGAAATTCAATCTCGTGGATCCGGTAGAGAGGAACACAATCGGAGTTCCATCAGGTGGATGGACAGCAATAAGATTCCGTGCGGACAATCCAGGTAAACAGAATATTAACCAACCCTGTGTCGAGTTCTTGTTCAAATCTTACAACTATTGAAATGAAATTGAAAGAGCTTTGATTTAATTTCACCTTGTAGGAGTATGGTTCATGCATTGCCATTTGGAAATCCATACGACTTGGGGATTGAAGATGGCATTCATGGTGGAAAACGGTAAAGGCCCCAAACAGTCGCTTCTACCGCCTCCGAGCGACCTCCCAAAATGTTAATCCACAGGAAAGAAATAATAAGAACAAAGAAATTTAATTTTTGCTTTTATACACATGATTTATAAATCGTTTCTTTTTATTTTTATTTTTATTATTAATGGAATTTTCTTTTCATTTTTTTCTTTTGTATTTTTAGTCCATGATAAATTTTTTTTGGCAACTTAATCAGATAATATATATATATATATATATATATATATATATATATATATATATACCCACGGTCATTTACTTATATACTTCTGTGACTAAAATTGTGACTATATATATATATATATTTTTTTTAAAGTCAAATAACGTTTGAGAGTGGATAATCTATAAGGGCGGGTTGACTTTATTTTTTATTTTTTAAATTATTTGTGGTGGAATTTTATGAACAGATGAGATAATTATTAATTAATCTCATGTTTGAATTTATTTTAAACAAAAAAATACTTGTTTGATTTGTCCGTACAACGAGGCAGGGACAGGTGTCAGAACGGAGAAGGTCAAAGCAAAATTAAGTAAATAAATAAATGAAAGATAATAGAAAAAAATAAAAATAAAGGAATTAATTAAAATAAATATACAATTATGAAGCAGCTGTACTTGGTGGGTTGTTATTTCTGGTGATGACAGAGACCTCGAGATGATCCTGATTTTGTGGTCTCCTTTTCACTTTAATTAATTAATTAATTAATTAATTAGTATAATAACTTTGTAATGATTAATGTCACAATAAAAATAAAAAAAGAGCTGATTTCCACTCTGTCTTTAACTCCAACAAAATAATCTAAATTCTTAGCGGATTTTAATATTGACCAAATGGGCATCCCCTGTTCTTCAACATCTCAATTTGATTTATAAAGTTTAATTAGGAAAAGTCTCGTCTTTTATTGTGCATTTCTCTCATTTTTTTCTCCAATTAAGCTTAAATGTCCCTACAAATTCCAAATCCACCAATCAAAATTCGACAGCTTTTACTCAATTTATGTCTCTTTTCATTATGTGCCTTCTTCTTGTCCCATAGATCTCGATCCCACCGGCAGCACCAATCACTGTTTTTCGCCTTCTCAACCTAAATTTTGTTGTTTAATTTCTTTCTGAAGAAACCCATTTTGTTTTTCGTATGGTTCGATCAAGTTCTTTGGTTGATTTTGGTGGGCTAGCTCGAAGTTTTGGCCCTGTTCTTCCTCTGTTTCAATTTCTTACGATCTGTTTAGTTTTGCATTTCTTCAACTGGGTTTTTATGGGTTTTTGATTTCTTCCACTGCTATGTGTTTTATTTTTTGAATTATTCTAAATTGGGTTGATGAAACGAGGAATTGGAATTCTGTCTCCGGCGACCGACCGTCGAAGCTCCAGCTGCTCCAACTGGACGGTGGAGGAGAACAAGCGGTTCGAAAATGCTTTGGCTTTGTTTGACAGTGATTCGTCGGACCGGTGGTTGAAAGTCGCCGCCATGATTCCCGGAAAAACCGTCGGCGACGTGATGAATCAGTACAGAGAGTTAGTGGCGGATGTGAGTGATATTGAAGCAGGGTTGGTTCCGATTCCGGGGTACGCTACTGGCAACTCTTTTGTGTTGGAATGGTCGAATGACGGCTGCGGGTTTGGGTCGGTTTACGGCGGCGCCGGGAAGAGAGGGGTCTCCGGTCGGCCTTCCGATCATGAAAGGAAAAAGGGAGTACCTTGGACTGAAGAAGAACACAGGTTTGATAAACTCATTAATTTGCCTGCTTGAGACATTTAACTCTAAATTGAGGAAAATGAAATTAAATTTTGGGTTTGATTCATACATAAATGATTATGGAACCAAGCTTATCAGGTTATTTCACTCTAGTTTTGAGCTTATCTAATGATAGTTCGATATGACTAAAATTACAGGCAATTCTTGATGGGTCTGAAGAAGTACGGTAAAGGAGATTGGCGGAACATTTCTCGTAACTTCGTCACGACAAGAACTCCAACGCAAGTAGCTAGCCACGCCCAAAAGTATTTCATCAGACAACTCACTGGAGGGAAAGACAGGAGAAGATCAAGCATCCATGATATCACTATCGTCAATCTACCCGACAATCTAACTCATCCCAATACTAAGTCACCTTATTCCCCAATTCCATACAATGGCGTGACACCAAATTGTGGGATCTCCTCACTCGGACCTAAGCTATTACAAGACCGAATCTTTGTTGGAGGCAACATCCATGGGTGCCAAAATATTGGTCCTTACAGCCCCAATGTTTTTCAAGTGCAAAGGGAGCAACAATACAAGTGAGGATATAGTTAGAATTTGGGTATTGAATTAATTAGTTTGTATGCTTATATTATTGGCAAATAAATGTGGTAAAGATGGACATGTCAATGTGTAGTCTTAATTAATGTAATAAACTTAAAATGAATATCCAAGACAATTATGTTTGGGCTTGGGCCGGACTATTGGGACATGAAATGTGTACTTGAGTCCAAAGATATTTTTTAGAAACTAAAATGAGAACCACGGGAACTTATGCTTAATATCATGTAAGTAAGTCAGTGATTCGTAAGAGTTAAAAGACATATGAAGAGACAGGAGAATGAGAAACGATAGACAAAGAAACACGAGCACGAGGGCTATGGGTTTAAGAAAATAATGAAGAGAGGAGGGAAAAGGAAAGAAGAATGAGAAGATTTTAAGTGATGGTTGGTTTGTAAAAATCCCACATGCATTGTAGGGGGAAAAGGTGGGGTTTTTGTGTTTGGTTTGGTTTGGTTTGGTTTTAGTTTAGTTGATGTCTACAGAGATATCACTGTCTGCGCAACACACTCACAACGTGCCCACCACAATCATTATCCATTACCCACTCACCACTTTCTTTTCCTTCCTCATTTCGCAGCAGCACTTAGCTGAGCCACCCCACCTGCCCTGCCTCTCCTCTGCGCATCTCGGTTCTTTGAGGACTTTCATCGAACAGGTAGTGGGCGTCATGAAACAACCATGGAAGAAATGGAAGAGGCAGCTTGTGCCAAAGCTGTGTAGGCCTTAGGTGCTTCAAGTTGTCAGGTTTTGGTTGGAGGTTGTAGCTGTCATCGTATGGGCCAGTTCAGTCCCTCTCAATAATGGCCCTCACAGAGATATATAGCTGTGGGAATATTCCTCCCACCTTCCTTATAAATTTACTCCCAATCTGGGTTAGTGTCAGGTTGTTGGTGGTCAAATTGTAGCAACATTGGGAGCTTGTCTGTAATTCCTAACCCAAAAAGCCTTCCACCCTCATGCCTCACTCAATTGCTTTTGCTAAACGACACCAAACCATAAAGTAACTAAATCTACAAGATTTTGCCTTCATATGCACATACACTCTAACTTATCCATTTAGGTGTTCTAGGTCTTGTTCTACGTCCAGTCATTCCACGTCATATCCAATCCAATCTCTATTCAATTTAAGAGAATGTGAATGAATAACGAGATCCCATATCAGTTGGAGAGGAGTACGAAACATTCTTTATAAACATTTTTAAGGGAATCCCTTGAAAGAAAAGTCCAAAGAGGATAATATCTACTAGTCGTTGACTTAGATTGTTACCAATGGTATTAGAGTAAGAAGATGGGCGGTGTGCCAGTGAGGACGCTAAACTTCTATCCCACATTGGTTGAATAGGAGGACGAAACATTCCTTATAAGGGTGTGGAAATCTCTTCCTAGCGGTGTACTTGAACTATTACGAATGGTATCACACTAGCCTTCAAGGGAGATGGATTTGTGAGATCTCATAATGGTGGGAGAGGAGAACGAAACGTTGCTTAATTGATTTACGAGCAACAAAAACTATTTGGGGTTATAAATGGATTGATGGATATTGGAGAGGGGATGAGATCTGATTCAGATTCAGATCAGTCAGACACAACTTGGTTTTCCTTCACGTGGGTGTTCGTAAGCTTCACAACCTTTCTTCTCTGCCATCATCATTTTGCACAAAAATTATTGGCATACACATTTGCTAAATAATTCCAACTTTACCCTTCAACTTTCAAACCTAATTATTATTTTTTAAATATTAAATATTAAATATGAAATATTAGTGTCCTTAACAATTTCTCTCATCAACACCAAAATTAAATTAAAATCAAATTACAAATAATTGAGATTCGATTTTAATTAATTAAGTTTTTGATTAAAATGTTGATTAGTGGTGGGAGTTAGCTAATCTCCTTAATATATATATTTTTTTTTGAATTAGCCTTTTCCTAAACCCACTATGTTTTGTCTCCCATAATGTTTTATAGCTCAACTCAATGCCAAACGAATATAACTAACAATTACGTAATGGAAAAACCCTAAATTCTACGAGAGTCTTATCACCTTGTAATCTCGCTTTACATGTTCGTGACAAGTCACCAAATCAAATAATACTGATTGTTTTTTAAATTATTCATTTATTTTTCAAAAATAGAATCGTCGGTTATCTCGATCTTCGGTTCTCTCATAATCGTTATGTTAGAAGAAGTATATACTCACATGCACATAATGCACATATTATGCTTTATTTTATGATTGCATAACAAAACCAGCTTCATTGATTAATAAATATAGTGTAGATCCAATAATTGTGGGCATATCTCACAATGATTATCAATGATGAACACACTCATTTCTCCTAAAATGAAGTCTTAATGTATAACATGTGTGGATACTATAGTTTTTGAGTTCGTAATCAATGATGGAATGACAAAATAAGAGAAGGGTAGATGGAAATGAATACTATATGTTTCTTTTTAGTTCAAGAATGAGTAAGAGAGGAGAGGGTTGAACTACTAATTTGTAAGAATTTAAGTCTACCGCTAACAGATATTGTCCGTTGCGTATTGTTGTTAGCCTCACGATTTTAAAATGTGTTTACTCTAGGGAGTGGTTTCCTCACCTTATAAGAAATGTTTCGCTCCCTTCTTCAATTGATGCGAGATCTCACAGTTCACCTCTTTTGAAGGCCCAACGTTCTAGTTGACAGCCCTAAGACCATTTATGATAGCAGATATTGTCTACATTGATTCATTACATATCGCCGTCAGGCTCGCAGTTTTAAAACTCGTCTACTAGAAAGAGATTTTCACACCCATATAAGAAATTGACGTGGGATCTCAGAAACCAATTGTCGGTAGCTAAATCATTTTATCGAGTCAAGAAGAGTAGGAAAAAAAGAAAAGAAAAAAAAGGTAAGGAGAGGGGAAGACAAGAGAGAAGGGAGGTGTTGTTGGTTGAGGTGCATGAACAAGAACATTAAAGGGGTGATGTAGTGATGTTCTTGAGTTGTGTCTTTTCAATGTAGACCTCTATGTGTCTGGGTTTTATTCAATCCCAACCAATTTTCATTTTTTTTTCTTAGTATTCGTGATTTGTAAAGGGTAATGATTACAGTGTTTATTAAAAATATAGGGCTATACGGACTCGAACCGTAGACCTTCTCGGTAAAACAGATCAAACTTATTATTATCAAAATGATTTGAACTGTTTCAAAGACCCAACATGCATTTTTTTGCATTGGGCTCTTTCATTAACTGCTATAAATAATAAGCAAGTTAGTCTACCATATGGAACATTTAGCCGCCATTTTACAATGCTGTATAATATAAGATGATATCAGACACCTTAACTCAATTAATTATGGATCAGCTCAACCTAGTGAATATGATTATTTATAGACGAGTTTTATCCAATCTCAACTTCTTACTTTTATTGGTCTCGAGGATAAATGACAAGTTTAGTGATGCTGTTCCCAAAATTCAAATAGATAGCGTAGCGAATCCAGATCTAGCATTTAATGGCCCTGACATTTCCTTGCGACATGATCGTGTCACTCATTTCTCACTTCTAAGATTATAGTATATTTTGTCATCACTCACGTGTTGTCTAGGAAAATTCTCAAGAAGTCACTCAACAAAAAAACTACTCTTAACAAAGCATGCTTATACATTTGGAATTCTTATGATTAAGCTACTGGAAACGAAGTTGTACCTTGTTGGTATAGCTAGTATTACTCTCATTCGAATGTGACGTCGGTTTATTCATGTACTCCTCCTTTACTCGAGTGTTACAATAGCAGACATTCACATGACAACAAAGGGAAGACCGTGACCTAGAAAATAAAAAAGCAAAATTGTACACTAATGCAATACTTGTCGTTTACGTGATAACAACGACAAATTTGTTTGAAAATTTTAATGATTTAAGGGGCTTATCTTCCTTTAAATACAAAATCAAATATGATGGTTTTATTTTTGAAGAATTTGTTAATTTCCCTAACATCAAGATGATATTTTTTTAATTATTTTGGTCCGACAAAGGGGGAAGGGATCATGTTTTTTAGTGTTGGGCAGAGCAAAGAATCCATGTGTCCTTCTTCAACCTTAGTCTCCCCTTCTGACTGGATTCTCTTCTCGCCACGTCATCCATTCCAAAGCTGACACATATATTAATCATTTTTATAATAATAATTATTTTTGTAGGTCCAATCCCAATTCCCTCAAGTACTCAAAGTGCATGAATCCAACTCCTATATATTCTCCCTTCACCCTCCCTCTCCCTTTCAATCCCAACCTTAATTTCCACAACCAAACCAAACCGAACCGAACCATGCCTTCCTCTTCCATTTCTATTCTCTCTCGATGCTCTGTTTTTCCCGATCAACCTTCCTCCCTCACCTCCCTCAAGCTGTCTGTTTCCGATCTTCCGATGCTCTCCTGTCACTATATTCAAAAGGGTGTTCTTCTTCCTTCTCCTCCTTACTCTGTTTCTGATTTCTTCTCCTTTCTCAAACGAGCTCTCTCCGCCACTCTCTCCCACTTCCCCCCTCTCGCCGGCCGCTTCTCCACTGACTCCGACAGCCATGTTCACATCCTTTGCAATGATTCCGGGGTTGAACTCGTTCAGGCGAAGGCTAAACATATTACTCTTAATACCCTTCTCTCTCCCGGCGATGTCCCCGATTACTTCAAGGAGTTTTTTCAATTCGATCACACTATTAGCTACTCCGGCCACTTTAAGCCCTTGCTAGCTGTTCAGGTTTGTTCATGATGTTTTAAATGAATGTAACATGTCTCAAACAATGAATCCCCTGTTTTGAAATTTGACGGCGGAATATTTGAATTTGTTTTTGATAGGTGACAGAGCTAGCTGATGGAGTGTTTGTTGGGTGTACTGTCAACCATGCCGTCACCGACGGGACCTCTTTCTGGCACTTTTTCAACACATTGGCTGAAATTTGCAAAGGGACTAAGAAGATATCGAAGACGCCGGATTTCTGTAGAGAGACTGTTTTCAACTCGCCGGCGGTGCTGAAATTTCCCGAAGGTGGTCCGGTGGTGACGTTCAACGGCGATGAGCCGTTGAGAGAGAGGATTTTTCACTTTACGCGAGAATCCATTTTGAAGCTGAAGCTGAAGGCCAACACGAACAACCAGATCGCCGGACGGAAGCCGGGCAATGGATTTACCGACGCTGTTGAGATTTTGGGGAAACAGGGGAATGACAGTTGGAAAACCGTCAACGGGAATATAACGTCCGTCTTGGAGAATTTGATTAAAACTAACGTCCCAAATCGAACGGCTGAGATTTCGTCTTTCCAATCGTTGTGCGCACAATTGTGGCGCTCTGTGACACGTGCGAGGAAACTTGACCCGTCTAAAACGACGACGTTTCGTATTGCGGTGAACTGCCGTCACCGGTTGAACCCGCGGCTGGAGCCGTATTACTTCGGCAACGCGATACAGAGTACTCCGACGGTGGCGTCGGTCGGAGAGCTTCTGTCGAACGATCTCTGGTGGTGCGCCGATCTGCTGCATAAAAACGTGGTGGCATACGATGACGCCACCATCCGCCGAGAAATCGCCAATTGGGAGAGGCATCCACGGCTATTCCCTCTCGGAAACAACGACGGTGCGTCAATCACCATGGGCAGCTCGCCGAGATTTCCGATGTACGACAACGATTTCGGTTGGGGCCGTCCAATCGCCGTCCGAAGCGGACGAGCCAACAAATTCGACGGCAAGATCTCCGCTTTCCCCGGTCGAGATGGTAACGGCAGCATCGATCTGGAAATCGTTCTCTCGCCGGAAACAATGGCCGGCCTCGAGCAGGACCCAGATTTTATGCAGTATGTCTCAACAATTACCGTTTAGAGGTAAAAAGTAAAAAACAATATATATTATATTATATATAAAGTTCCAAATCGTCTCTAAAACTGTGAGCGAGTGTGTGGAATTTGATTAAGAAACATAAAACGGCGGCGTTTATCTTATAATTATGTTTACTAGGTTGTCCGTGATCTTTATAGCTTGTAAGTTTCCCACCTGATGGGAAAAAAAAATTGTATTCCACTGCAATGATTGAGATCATCTTCTTTCTTATTTTAATATTTAATTTCTTAAAGGAGAAATCTTAACGGAAGGGCAAATGTGGAATTTGAATGGCTTGGGATGGTCCAATGATATGTTGACAACGCAGTCGTTGTCACAACCAAAGCAGCCGAAGTTCAATGTGCGGAAGCTCAAAAGACCTTGTTTTAGAACGACATATCTATATTATAGCAAACAATCACACGGGTGTTCTCCCAATGGAGAAGGAGAAGCACCTTCTGCTACTGAAACCAAGCTGGTGGAAATATGAAGCATTTCACTGCTAATTAACTTATGGGGATGGAAAAATTCGATTAAACAGCCATTGAAATGGTCTTAGAAACTCGGCTCTTTTCCTGCGCCTGAACCAGAACCATATGGCAACATTGTAGTGTTCATTACGGATTATTCGAGTTGCGGCTTTCCAGTCGTACTTCTCCATCTCCTTGCGAGCTGCTTTCCCCATTGTTTCCCTCAGCTCACGATCGTCCAACAGAGGCTTCAGCTTGCTTAAGCAGTCATCGATGTCTCCCGGGGTATAAAGGTGGCCGATTTTACCATCTTGTTCGGGAGGGATTATATCGGGAACTCCACCAGCACGAGCTCCGATCACGGGGATCCCAGAGGACATAGCCTCCAATACGACGAGTCCCAATGTCTCTGATTCGGAAGGCATTACGAAAATGTCACCGCTGGCATAAGCCTGAGATAGCTCTTCCCCAGACAACATGCCCGTAAATACTGCAGGCATGCCAGTGAACAGCTTCTCTAGCTCCTCCCTGTCATGAAAGAAAATACATCATACAGTTACAAACAAAAGCAAAACATAAAACAATTCTGTCCATGACTTAAGAAATTTCGAGTGTTCAACAAATATCAAGTAAAAAAGAAGTAGCTTGTGCACCACAAACTTATACATTTAGACCAATAATGACGTCATAATCAAGAAACGAGTTCCCTATAGCATTTGTGTAACGTTCCAAGTCCACTGCTAGCAGATATTGACTTCTTTGGGTTTTCCTTTCCGGGATTCCCCTCAAGGTTTTAAAATGCATCTACTAGGAATAGGTTTTCAAACCCTTATAAAGAATGTTTCGTTCCCCACTCCAACCAATGTGAGATCTCACAATTCACTCCCTTCGGAGCCCAGCGTCCTCGCTGGCACACCGCCTGGTGTCCACTCCCCTTTGGAGTTCAACCTCCTTGCTAACACATTGCCCAGTGTCTGATTCTAATAGCATTTGGAATAGCCCAAAGTCCACTGCTAGCAAATATTGTCTTCTTTGAACTTTCTCTTTGGGGCTTCCTCTCAAGGTTTTAAAACGCACCCTTATAAAGAATGTTTGGTTCCCCTCTACGGTCGAACATAAATACTTTCACTAGTTGAGCTAGTATATTATGTTAAAGCATATTTAACTAGTTCAGATAATAAGCTAATTACAGAGTTCAAATTGTAGAATATATATATACCTGTATGGACCATCTCCAACGATCGCAATTCTTGCTTCGGGAAGTCTATCCATGATCCTATCAAATTGTGAGAACAAATGAAATGTTTGCAAGACATGAACATATGTACGGCTACAAAAAGGTCATGCTCAGGCAACCAAAAAGACTCTAAATATACCATAAGTATGACAAAAATCAAGCTCGTCAAGGACTTGGAATATTTTCAATGGTTTTTGGAACTACTTGTTTCTCCATATTATACGTGGTCCGGACTTGGAATAAAAAAGGTTATCATCAAAGCTCAATCATTTATACTTGAATCCTTTTCTAACTAATGAAATCTGAGCATACTCAGGCAGCCACCTTTTTCTTAATTATTATGCAACTCCAACCTCATCCAAACTCTAGACCATGATGTGCTAACGCTAAACAATAATATATGAGCTGGGAAATCCAACGTTTCAATTAACAAAGTCAGTACCTTTTGAGGAAATCCAAGCTCTTCTCAACTCCAAGTCGTCCAACATGGATTATCAGTGGTTTATCAGGCTCGTCGCCACTGTTTGACAAAGACAGATCGTGTTAAAGGAGATAATTTCTTTAAGTTACAAGATTTTAAGAAATATATATGAGCTCGGAATCTCACCTAAGTCTCAATCTCATTTTGTGAGAACGAAAGCGAGGATGAAAGCTAACAGAATCGACACCCTTATTCCAAAGTCGAATCTTATTAGCTGCAAAGAAAGAGAAATCAAGTAAATAACTTGGCTACAACTCTGTGTGAATATATGCTCTAACAGTAAAAGACGTCAAATGGATCTCTTACTTCCACAGAATAAAATATGATAAAGTAAGTCTTCTCATTAGTTCATGCACTATTTCAAATCACCTGCTGTCACTCTTTCAGCTTCAAGATCCTTGCCAATGGCAGCAGATGGAACCAAGGTAAGATCAGCCGCTCTGTGGAGGAATTCTAAAAAGAAAGACTGAATTCTAAATGGTGATCCTTAACATTCATATTGATATGATGGAATAGAATAAATCTTCACGTACTTATAACAAGCCACATGGGTTTAACTAACCAACTAAATGTATACCTTGGAATGTATCTGCACATCAAAAAAGACAGATACATGTTAATGTAGTATCGGATATAATCGACAACAAGATGAACTCGAATATAACCATTCACGGATTTCCAATGCTTGTAATTGGATGGTGATAGTAGATTGGAATACGTGCAAAAGGAAAAAGGATAAGAAAAGAACCTACACTGGTACATGAGTATGGTAAGACAAAACTAGAGGTACACTTGATAGTTTTGCTATAATCAGAGCTCCGAACACCTAGAATACAGTTTGGCAATGGTTAATCTGCTAGCTCAATTCAAAAACTTCAAGCTATAACGTTCGAATTCAAGAACTCCAAGATACAATGGGATGATATTGACACTTGCCATTATCCCCGGTGATGAAGCATGTATGATGTCGGGTTTAAACCGAACAACTTCTGAAATTATTCTTGGACTAAGTGCTAGAGAAAGTGGCACCTTATGATACAAGGGACATGGAAAGCTGCCAATAGTTAAAGATCAGTTGAGCAATAGATAGAACCTTCGACGGAAACTGAAGGCTTGAGATTATGAACTTCATTCATGAAAGCAAAAGAGCTGAGATAAGAAGCAAAAATGAGAAAGGACTGAGGGTCATGGTTGTTGGATATTATCATCTGACATGAAGTACCTAACTTACCTTCGTGATCCAATTAATTTTGCACCATAAAACTCCTCTGGTACACCTTCATGAGTTGTCACAACCATCACCTAAGTAAATTATAGAAAAAGTCAACTTTTCTATTGCTAAAATATTAACTTTTTTTTTTTTTTTTCTTTTTTCCATATGAATTGCTTGTTTTGTATCCTAACACCGAGCAAAAAGTAATTAAATAGAACACACTCAAGCTTGTCGAATTAAAGAATTCAAGATTGGTTAAAAATGCATGTATAGAAGCTGAAATAGAAGAAAGGGATAAAATTGAACCTCGTCACCCATTTCACGTAGATAGCGAATGAAGTTCTGGAAGCGGTTTTTGTATCCCGACACGTATCTGTATAACCAACAATGCAGTGATTCAACATTTTAATGACAAGTATCAGCACAATGAAGTCAATGATATAAAGAAGAAGAAGAAGAAATTTCTTCAACAGGATGGCCTAACGTATTATGATTTGTGAACTATAGAGAGAGAATTTCTTATTCTACGTTTTTTTCCTCTAAAAGAAGAATAAGAAATAATCGCCCTATAGTTCACAAATGTCCATTAAGAAAAGTTTCAGCAACACTTATTATATTGTATAAATGTCCATTAAAAAAAGTTAAGAAACTAAACATTCATCCAGAGGATCCATGTGAAAACCCGCCATGGCCGCAACCCGGAGACTACTTGGGCCAATGCATGGCGAAGATCAAAGTAGCTTCCCATATCAAAGGCTGAGTCAATGAAGTTAGAAATAGCCCCTTCAAGAAGAGGCCTAATTAGGATGCCCAGGAATAAGATCCAAACCAACCCCTCATTTGACATCAAGCATATATCAACCCATAGATGCATTAAGCCATGTAAGACACAAAGTACAATGGGGAAAAGGCAAAAAGCAGTCGAAACAAAATCTTAAGATCAGCTGAGAATGCGGTTCCCTGTAAGTAGAAGATGGGAAACAAATACACAAGGCCAATAGAAGCTTCAACAGTAGAAATAACAGATTGATTAAGCATAGAAACACTCACGCAAAGGGAGAAGGCTCAATAAAGAGAGCAATACGACGAGGTTTGGAATTGATCTCAGGGTCGAGCAAAGGAGGACTATCATCCTCACCATCTTCAGGCCTAACTTCAGCAATAGTCATTTTGTTAGCCTCAACACTACTCCTACTTCTGGGGTTTGAAGTAGAAGACTAAAATGTGGGATTCTAAAAGAGGAGGGGGCTTTGGTGGCGGAAGTGGAAAAGGGAGGGGAAAGAGAGTTTTGTAGAAAGAGAAATGGTGTTCATTATTGAAAGGAAGTTTGACACTTGACAGCATATAATATGGTATGTGCACTTTCTGAGTTGGGAATTTGGGAAGAGGATGAACTTTAGCTGTCTGATGATTTTGAAAAGTTGGGTAACGAAGCAAGCAATCGAAGACCCAAAAGAGAGGGAAAGAGACAAAGACGGAAAAATTCGTCTAGTGGTATTGGAGAGTATCTGGGAAGACTTGAGGAGACTACATTTGTGGACATTCCATGTCTGTGTGTGTGGAATCAACGAAAGCTTCTTACTTTTTTTTTTTTTTTTTTTTTTTTTTTTTTTTTTTTTTTTTTTTTTTTTTTTTTTTTTTTTTTTTTTTTTTTTTTGGATTGTCGTTTATTCGTGTTTATATCATGATGACAATTACTAGTTACTATTTGAATGGATACAAATGGTTAAAGAAGAAAGGGGGGTTGGTTTTGGTTTTGGTTTTGGTTTAGGTTTGAGATGAGATGAGCACATGAAGTCATCAGCTTTTCCTCCAACTCTCATAATTCACACCCAGCTTGGAATTTCTGGTTTTGGGTCATTTATTTTTTAGTTTCTTTGTTCCTTTTTTTTCACCAAATGTTGGAAACTCTAACATCTATCTCATACACCATTATACCTTCACTTATGGATTTAAATAATTACCATATTTTCTCTCCGATTATGTATGTTAGCTTACGTCAGATGTTTCTATTATTATATAATTTTTATTCATAAATAAAAATGAAATTATCAAATGTATACTACCAAGTCAATTAGGATTATCAAGAAGAACTCATAATTTAATCCATGTATATAGTAAATGACTAAAAAGGCCCTCACATCAAAAATCAAACGGCTAAAAAGGTAATTACTGATGGGCTTACCTGTACTGAATTTGTCAAGCCCACCGTAAAGAGCTTTAGCCCGTTTTGACCGTAGAAAGGATTTAAGGAACCCATAACTTCAGTCGATTTTTAATACAATAATTAAAATAAACTAAAATTATTATAACACTTTTATTTTGAAACTTGCATCATCTAAAAGAGGAGCTTTTTAAAAGATCGGCCAAATTGATCGATCAATAATAAACTAACATAAAGTTGGTCGTGAATGATAACTAATCTCTGGTTAACTTCAAAGTATAATATAATTAAAAGGACAGGTAAACGTGAAGTTATCATTTTCAACTAAAAACCATGGGTGCACCAGAAGCTTAACTTATATAATATTAGTAAAATTTCAAAGGAAATGAAATGACCAAGAATTTTAAATGTGCAAAAAAATCTTTTACTATGGCAACGGCAACCGTGCATGTGTAGAGATGAGAACCAAACCTTCTTTACAAGGGTGTAGAAACCTCTCCCCTTATAGTATAAGCATTTTCCTGAAAGATAAACTCCAAATATAACAATATTTGTCAGTAGTGGACTTAAGCCGTTACAAGCGATATCAGAGCGGGATACTGGACGATGTGCCAGTGAGGAGGCTAAGTCCCGAAGGAGGTGGACATAAGGTAGTGTGTCAGTAAGGACGCTAGGCCCCGAAGGAGGTGAATTGTGAGATCTCATATTAGTTGGAGAATAGAACAAAACATTGTTTATAACAAAGTAGTATTTTTAAAAACGGAAGGTGGACATGAAAGGGGAAATGGCGTAAATGAACAGGAATAAGAACATCTTTAGTATTTTGTGATTGTCAAGACCACATTTGGCGTGTGGATTCATCAATCTAATGGCTGTAAGTTTAGGTTTAGAGAGAGAGAAAAGAAGAAACAAAAAAGAAATCAGTTAAAGATGTAGAACAAAACATAAGCAAAAAAGTAGAAGAAAACATAACAAGGACGTACACAGTATAATTAAAGGTGTTGAACAGATGAAGAGGAGTCAACAGAGAGGTAAAGAATTGAATTCAGGCCCCCTTTAGCTTTAATTCTCAGTCAAAAAGGTAAAAGATCTCAGAGCATGCACATTTTACAAGACAAATAATTCTGCGAAGGACAGTAAAAGAGAAAAGAAAAAGCTTTATTCAGGCAACAGAAGGAGACACAGAGAGAGAGAGAGAGAGAGGCCCACTAACCTTAACCATGGCGAAGGATTTCTGTGATTCTACTGGAAATGGGGAATCAAGATGGCCATCTAAAGAGAAATTTGTAGGGCCCTTCCGTTGTGCCTCAAAAGCAACGATGATGCTGAGGAGTATCAAGTGGTTGTCTCTCTATTGCTCCCCCCTTGATTCTCTCCCTCTTCTACTTCTTCTTTTTCTTCCTCTTTTTATTCTCTGCTGGCTCCACTGATCTCTTTTCTGACCTAATCCACTTCCCATAAGACCCTTCCTTCATGTATTACCCATATAAAAACCTAATCTTTCTTCACCCCTTCAATCCAAACCAAGAATCTTTTTATTTATAAATCAAATGTCTATTTGAACGTAAACCAAGCGTTTACTTTGAGCCTCTCTGCCGACTACAAAAGTTACTAGCTTCCCTCTGTCTCTCTCTCTAAAACCCATATCTGTTTATCCTTTGGATTTACATCTCACTTGTAAGGTTGAAATGACAAGGAAATCAAGCAAGCGGGTCAGCTTCAGTCCTGATGTGAATGATAACCCAACAGTCGTGCTCAAACACGGCGGCGGTGACGACGGCGCTGGAATTTTGAGCTTCGGCCTGAGCAGAGACACAAGGCACTTGCCGGTGGGATTTCTACAGAGTTTCAAGGCCAGAGTAAGTGAAGCCATTCGCTTTGTATCCACCAGAAAATCTTCACGAAAGGTTTCTTCAGCCGCCACTTTTACAAGGTCAAGATCGGTTTCGGATTCCATGGAGTCGCACCGAGCTGAAGCAATCGAAGATTGCATCGAATTCTTAAACCACTCTTCATCTTTGTCCAGATTAAATTCAGTCTCTGGAAGTACTTACTGAAAGTTCTGTAATCGTGGGACCGGAACGCATGTAAAATATAGTCGATATTTTAGACATTCTTTTGCGTGCCCGTCTCTGTAAGATGATGCTGTAGCAGATGATAATCGAGTTTCAGTCTTCGAAGCTCGAAACTTTTCTTGTCTAAATGCCTTGAGCTCGAGCAGATATCTGTTCATTATAAAATTACATAAATTGGATATCTACAATATATCACTCGATGAGGTAAAAAAAAAAAAAATGAACATATAAGTTTATTTCACTGAGTTATTTTTGTTCAATGATGTCCACCATTAAACGCCTAAATTATGGCATCTCCAAAAGGAGGGAATGGGATAGACAACAAGAATCTCTATGCGTGATATGTCGGGTCATAAATTTTTAGAAGGCAACAGTTAGAAAGGGATGAGTTAGACCTGTGAATTTTGAGGGCCACGCCTTTGAATAGCTCAGATTCCCATTAGCAAGGATGGTTGGTTGATTCACAATCAGGGGGGCCACCTGTAAAACCCCAGTTTGTCCAAACATTTGCATATGAAAAACATAGAAACATGCAGACCGACATGCAGTAAAATGCCCTTAGAAAATGTGTAATGCTCAAAATGATTTTCCTTTCTTGTTTTTGTTTGAGGTATGCATGGGGGTGGGGTTCATGTCCATGGAAATTATGAAGGATGATTAAGACTCGTGCGGGATAATCTCGTGCTTATCACAATACATCTTAATCTTTATGTATTTCAGTTAAAATAATCCAAATCAAGATCCACAGCATTTCTTTTTTTTTTTTACAAAAATAGGACAGAGACTGAGAGGGGGGGAGGGAGAAATGATTGCTGTTTCTTAATAATTACCGGTCCATCCCAAATCAACTTTGCAGGTTATCTAACATTGAATAGCACAATCCGGAATCCAAGGAAGGTTCAGTTCTCGAATTCCTTCACTGGAAGGTCTTCTTCATTTCAAGAGCCCTGTTGTAAGGAGGGGCACTAGGAGGTTGCACAGGATCAAAGTTCCCTCGGCACCTCTGGGCAGTGGGTATGAACGATCGGAATCATATCCGCTGAGGGGATACTTTATTGGGTCCTCCCAGCCACCCACTACTGCAATCTGAGAGGGACACAATGCAGCAAAATAGCAATGCTATTACTTCCTCTTGTGTAACCAAAAATATCAGGGAATTGATCACATTGAAATCAGAGACACTAATTATATGAAGTTTAAAGACAAGAAGACATGGTCATAGCCAGCTGTAAAACATATTAATCTTTAAAGAACAAGAACATGTTGTATCACGTCCTTCGATATGTGAACTCCCAATCAAGGTCGTACATCGAGTTTACCTAAGTCATCTCCTCCTGATGGGCTTCCCACCTTTTCTAGCAGGGGTTGGATCTTATGGGTTGAAACCCTCAGGAGGCGAATAATTCTCACAAACTACAAATGCCTCAACATTCACACCCAGTCCACGTATGGGCTTCAACATGAACATAAAGTTAAATCATAGTCACTACTTTGTTTAAAAGTTAAATGATGCCAAATAATCACTTGTAAGTTGTAACTAGTTATAGTTTAATCAGCCTGACACGTCAACATTTGAGCAATTGTATTAAACGACCGACTACCTAGAATCAAATAGAACAATTCACGGTTGTAATTCAAAACTTTTTAATGTCCATAAACATAACCATCGAAGTTTTAGAAAATATGTGAGCTGCCTTTTGACTATCTTGTCCTCTTTTACATGTTTTTTTTTTTTATATTACAGATGCCACCACGAACATAAGCAAACCCCACAATTTGGTGTTGGGTGGACACGAGTCCCACATAGTATTAAACGATAACAATCTAAAGTTCAATGGGATCTGAAATCCATGCGTAAGAATCCTATGAACCAGACGCTATAATGACAATTTTCACTTAGAAGGGTATTATTTTCAGGAAATAAGTTCAATTATAACCGAAAGATAGACCTTTAGAGTTACCAATAAAAAAAGTGAAGCCAAAAGGTTACCTATACTGGAATTGCGACTGCCTTTCGGTCTTGCAAAAGTCACTACGGGAAAAGCAACTTCAGCTGCAACAAAAAAAAAAAAAAAAAAAACTCGAAAATGTAAAACAACAGAGACCTAGCTTTGATTATGGTCCTCACGCAATTCATTATAATACTTGACAAGTTTTACCAATGCTAAACATGTCAAAAATAATCTACACGTCAAAGCAATAATCTCAAGGAACAGAGGAGATCACAGCAAACCTTTCAACTTGACTGACTAAGAAAAAAAGAAACTAGATGAGAAGAGAGATTCATATTGCAGAATTCTTGTAAGAATTAGTTGTATTTTATATGAAAAATTGTATTTCCCCCATAAAGCATTGTCCACTAGTTTGATGAACAGATTGCAACAAGAAGACACCCAAAAGAGATTACCTAGCTCCAGCTACCAGGGGCTCCAGCTACTATTCTGTTATGGAAGGTTAATCCAAAATATTGCGGCATTGTTCACGAGGGAATAATGACATCTCCAGGACATAGAACTCCTAAAAAACAAAGGAAATTAGTATTCTTGGAAAGGAATATTTAGTACCAATTACCATTCATCTGGACCATCTCAGTGATTGACATCCTAGCAGAAAGGTAAAAATATTTTAAGAGAGAGGAGCCCAACACAAGAACAAACCTTCAAATATGTTAATTCTTCATCTATTTTCAGAAGTTTGAACGCACTTCGAGCACGCCAGCCTTCTTCTTTTGCTTTACTATAGTATATATTCTGCAAACGAGACAAAGTAAATAATAAAACGTGGAAAAAGGTAACGAACCAAAAGGACAAATAGCCGAATAGAATTGTAGTCAAGACCCTCTTATCTCTTGAAGCTTGGCCCATGACTGAAGGATCAAGAAAGTTACAGCAGGTCACCAAGCCTTACAGCAACAACCCAATTGGAGCTTCAAATTCCTAATTTCCAATAACAACAAGAGGTTTCCACATTCATGCTCAAAATTGAAATAGAGCATAAATATCCTTGAACAGTTAAAAGTTCGAGGCTAGAACATGTCAAGCGGTGTTCTCATAAGCAACTCCAAGAACTAGCTCTAGAATCTTCACCTCAGAGTACCACATCAAGCACGAACAGTAAAACCTTTACATGAACAGCGTAGAGATAGAAAAGTCTTGATCAGGCATTTCGTCGAGCATCTTACGCTCTCTGTGACATACAGAACTTCCACAACTCTCCACCGACAACTGCTTAAATTCAATTGGACGCAGCCAGAAACAATTCTCTAACTCATAGAACTAATATTGTTGCTGTCATATCTGATGTCAACTTCAAGGGACAACTTGTAAAATTATCAACAACCGACTACACAAGCAAGCTAATAGTTACAACTCAACCAATCGCCAATGAATTACAACTCAACTTCAAATTGGAATCAAGTAAGGCAACCGGTTTTCCACTCAGCCTTACAAGGAGCTCTAGAAACTCTGAATAATTGTTTGAACAACCGGTTTAAACATAAATGCATCGAATTCGATAGGGATAATAGAATGAATTAGAGCTACAGAGCCGGAATGTGCTCACACAGCAACGGAAAGCAAAAGCAGAGACAAAAAAAAAAAATCAAGGGAAGACACTCTTACAGTAGAGATGCATGGCTATGTCCGAAACAAGTTGTCAAATCTTCTGTACAATAATTTTGTGCCGGCTTGCCGCCATTGTTAAGCGATTATTGGATCGTTTTCTCCCTCCTTAATTCTTTAAATTTTAAATTTTGATAAATCTCTTTTAATTAATTGTAAATTCTCTCTAAATCCCAACCCCTTTGGACCATATGATATCATCTCGAACCTGATCTCCAACCGATACAGAAATTGACCCAGCATTAAGGTGGCCCTCCTCAGTCTCAAGAATTCAAGCAATCTCTATAGTGTGGTAATCGATTTGGATTGTATAGCTGCTGGGAAGCATAAAAATCGATCAATGTCCAAATTGCAACGCATTAAAGTCTCCAACCGACACAGAGATTGGTCTAGCACTAGGGGTGCCCCTCCCCAGTCTCATGAACTCAAGCGGTCTCCATTGTGGTAGCCAATTCATATTGTATAGTTGCTGGGAAGCACAAAAATCAATCAATGTCTAGATTGCAACGCATTAAGGTCTCCAACCAACACAGAAATTGGCCCAGCACTCAAGGTGCCCCTCCCTAGTCTCAATAGTGGTAGCCGATTCGGATTGTATAGCTACCGGGAGGCATAAAGATCGATCAATGTCCAGATTACAACGCATTAAAGTCTCCAACCGACAAAGAAATTGGCCCAGTACTCGGGGTACCCCTCTCCAGTCTCAAGAATTGGAGTGGTCTCTATAGTGGTAGCCAATTCAGATTGTATAGCTGCTGGAAAGCATAAAGATCGATCCATGTCCAAATTGCAACGCATTAAGATGTCTAATGCCCAACGGTGAATGTGTTCCCAATCATAACTCATGTTAATAATCCTTCTCAAGAAACTTTCTCATATCAAACTATTACTAATTCAGAGTTACTAAAATTTAATACCATCTGTAATTGGAGGCATAGGATTCCATCCATCCATCTTTTCATTCATCCCGACATCAAATTTCCTGTTATATAAGACATCAACAATGCTACAGATGGAGGAACCTTATGAGAAAAAGATAAATGAGTGGTCGACGTGACAACATGTTTGCGCAAATAAAGTGAGGGTGTACAATTGACATTGAACACAAAAATGGTCAGGAAAATACATGCTCCGAAACTAGCCATCTCTTCCAATAGGATAAAACAAAGATGTCATCTACCAAGAACTCAACAAACAGATAACTAGTTCCTTCAACTTCTAAAACAACAGATTTGTCGATGGAAGTTGCATGTTAGTTTCCAGACACAGCGGGGACGATTGCTGGTTTTGCGTCCTCGGCCTTCTCGTGTTCTTTGTTTAGCATCTGGAGAACAGATTTTGCAGGAGAGCAATGAATGATTATAAGCTAATTGATATGTATAATATGCGTGCGTAAATTTGGTGGAGAGGGAGGGAACGTACCTTGTTGTTGATTAAATTATGTAGAGCAATGACACTCCGGATGAGTGAGGAAAGATAAATAACCAGCATCATATCATTGGTTTTTACTGCACAGTAGGGTAAATATGGATGAATATTTTTAAGGAAACATGTTAATAAGCCAATGGAGAAGAATCTTGAGTTAGTGTTTACCTGCAAATGATTTTATCAATTCTGCCACATTTAGATTGGGAAGAAGGTTGAACACATCCTGCAAATTTATCATGAAAATAAAAATATCGGTATAGATCTAGTTGGTGCGAAACCCTATAAACTGTTCTTGTTCATAAGAATTTTCTTAAGAACTGTTTCCTCCTTTATTAACAGTGGGTCTTTTTGAGTAGCAAAACTACAAGCAATGTCACCTAGCTGGGAATCAGATTAGCACGAAAGGTGTACTCAGAACCAAGGCATGCCACTTAAACAATGGAAAACATGTTTGGAGTTGCGGAATATTTGTCATTTTGCTTGGAGTGCTAGTGCAGAAAGCACATCATCAAATACATACTATTATACACACGCATACATAGGTACATCTATACAATGCAGTGAGATGGTTAAAAGGCTAATGGAAGAAGCGAGGAGAAAATGATACCTGTAAATGGTAAAGAATCTCATGGTTTAATGGAAGCTTCTCATCAATAACAAGATCGAGGTAGCCCCGAATCTCACGTAGTCGTGCATCTAAACCTTTTAAAGCAGTAAGTTTTCCTGTAACCTATAAAAAAAAAATCATTTATATAAGCCAAGGCCTTTTGTAACCTAATGCTTCCATCTAGACGTCGAAGCTTGGTACATCAAGTCAATCACAAAATTCGGGAAGGTGATTTGAATAAAAGAAAATTGATTGAAGAGCACTGCAATTTAAGAGAAGTAACAGTAAGAAAATAGACCTCATTAGCAAGTGTACTAATGGTGGTATCCTTCACATCCCTTAGTAAGTGCTCCACACCTGTATTTAGACCAAACAATAAGGTTATGAGGTAAAAACTTATAAACCACCGTACAACGAAGATTTGAATCTCATTTTATAACTCACCAATTTCCTCAACCTCATGGGCAGCAATAACTGAAGGTACATGAACAAAGATCTTCTGGCTTTTCTGGGTAGCATTCTGTCAACCCAAATTAGAAGATATGTAAGGGCAACTAGAAAATCATTTTTATAGTTAATTCAGGACCATTAAGCTAATATTGGAAAAAAGAGATAAAACCGTACTTCTTTAACTTCTTCAACATCATAGTAGGCTTTAGTAGGTATTCCCAGCTCCTTGGGTTGTACATCAATAATCACAAGCACAGGATTTGGGACATAACTAAAAAAACACCGAAGAGCGTGTGAGTGACTCGTAGAGTAAGCAGAAAAACAACATTGGCCAAAAGGATACAATATTCATCATTGATCGACCATAGAATGGCTTTCAAAAGGGTCTAAATTGGTGATATAAAATTACATAAATAAAGTAGCTCAGAAAACTAGATAAAATGAACAAAGAGAACAATCACAATAGTTTGAAGCTATACAGAATTCGAGAACATTAAAATAAAATTTTATGAAACTCAATCCCAAACAAGTACGGAGATCTTACTTGTGGAACAACTGGTGAATATCTAGGTCATTTTCCCGTAGCTTTGGACCTGTGCTATACCAACCTACGATGTGCTCCTTAGCTGACATGTCCACAAATGATGGATGATATAAGCAAACAATCCTCAACATAGAAAAAATACAAAAGGTACTAGAAGTAGAGAAATTACCATTGATCCTCTTGAACATTGAAAACATCGACTCGTGATAGTTGTGGTCAAGAAACCATATGCTCGGATCTTTCTCGTCTTCTTCAAAGGGCACTGAAATAAAGAGAGTATACCATACAACAAAAGTCACAATTAAACATAGATCAAGACCAATTGATGTAGTTCAAAAATAGAAAACTTGCAGACTGCCCTTCACAACAATAACCGCCCTACTGGACTCATACTGAGTAGACTATTAACAATGTATGGGAAACAACAAAACTCTACAACGGAGAGAAATAAAAACTCTACCTAAAATTAGTAACGGCTCAACCGAAAAGTCCTAACAATCTCATGTCAGATGGATAAGAGAAAGTTTTAACACAATGAGTGTCTTAAGGGTTGAAATTTTTTACTGTCAAATCCAAACCTGCAATCCAATTACATGGGCCAACCGAGTATAGGTTACCCAAAGAACTTCTAGTGTCATACAAATCATGAAAAGTGGAAAAGGCGGCAAATGAGTGCTCGAATCCTAATCAATTCCTAATGAGAAGAAACCTAGGAGAATTTGCGAATCAGGGCAGCCAAAGCGAAAAAATGGCTTCTTTTCATGTCTATTTCGCGAATCAGGGCAACCACAAGAAAGGTACATTTCCAGTCTCTATAGGCAATTCTAATTTCTGTTCAGCTAACATCAATTTCAGTGAAATACCCACCAAAATGCCCAGATTCTTTGTATCGTTATCATAAAAATCAACCAGCATCCACTTTCAGCTATTAAACCGAATCGAGCGACTAGAACATCCAGATCCAAACACGCTACAGCAATATTTTTGACAAGGGCTAAAGAGAAGTCGGAAAGAGAAACGAATACAGACCTGCATAGCTATTACAGACATCGACGGTGCCCTTGAAAGAGCTACCAAGTAGGACTCCTACAACTCGTTTGCGGGATTCCTTGGCGACTCGGTTGTAGTTATCGACGATGCTGAGTAAAACCAGGGGGTGGACTACAACCTTCTCCACTGGCCTCGATGAAATTTGCTGCGTCTTGATGACATCCATGGCGGAATTTTTGCAGTGTGTCCGAGTTCAATCGAATTGGCGCTTCTATGCTAAAGCAAAACCGAGTTAGAAATGAAGGAGAAGCTAATTAAACCCTTTTGCTGAGGGGTTTTCTTGTTAGAAAAGAAACCCTCCACTGCGAGGCCAAAAGAAACCACGATTTTTTATTTGCTCTTGAGGTTTAAAAGAATGTCATTTCGGATGAATTCGACAGGTCACATATTTTTCCATATTATTGTCTCTAATATTTAAATAAATAGCGTGAAAATTAATATATTTTAATAGGGAAAAAAATGTTTAAAAAATAAAAAAAAGAAACTCGTGAGACGAGCCCAAAATCGCCGGGGCAGATCTCATGTGAGCCCATTAGAGCCCAATATTAGAGAATGAAATGATCCAGCCCATCCACAGGGAGGGTAGGCAACGCAGACGGATAACGAGGCAAAGTTCTATTAGTTTGGGAGAACGAACGAATCATTTTTTACAAGAGTGTTGAAAGCTCTCCTTAGCAAACGCGTTTTACAAGAGTGTACAAAAGTTCAAATGTGACAATATCTACTAGCGGTGAGCTTAGACTGTTGCGAGGAGTTGTTGACGGTTGAGAAGAGGACGGGTAATAAGAGTGATGGGTACCCAAGACGAGAGTGTGACCAACCAATTTTGAAGGCACAGAGCATCCCAATTAGTGTCCATATGCTCGTCTTTTGTGTCGACCAATAAAGTAAAGTAAAGTTGGTTGGTGTGAGATTGAATGTGTATGCTCTACCATTGCCAACTTTCTAAATACATACCCATCCCTCTATCATATCACTTTCTTTTCCCACATTTAAACCTACTACCTCCTCCTCCTCCTACACTCTCCAACCACCAAACCATAACCTAAAACCCATCTCTAAACAATGGGAAGGGCAAGAAATTAATGCCCACATTCAAATTGCCACCCAAGTTATGCCATATCACCCCTACCTTACCCTACCAACGGCGCGTATCCCAACTGTTTTAAGCTACTGTTTCCATCTTTCATAGGCTGCGTCATCTCATTCACGGTTGCCATTTACTCAATTATCTTATAAATCAAATCTGTTAGGGGGAGATTTTCACACCCTTATAAATAATGCATTCCCTTCTCCAAGAGATTCACAATTCACTCCTTTCAGATGGCTCAGTGTCCTCGCTGGCACTAGAGCCCCTCTCTAATTGACATGGGATCTCACAATTCATTCTCCTTCGAAGTGCATATACCATTCGTATTAGTTCAGTGTCTAGCTTTGATTCTATGTGGCGTTTGGTTCTGATTTGTTCATTTTGGTCCGTTATATATCATCATCAACCTCACAGTTTTAATACACTTCTACTAGAGAGAAATTTACATCACAATTCTTAACCTATTTTTCTTTTTTTGAAATTAAGTAATAAATTTCATAAGTTGTTATTTATTTATTTTTTTTTCCTTCCCTTTGAATAAATATTATATAAATCACACTAGAAGAAAATGATTAAAAAAAAAAGTCACGATATTTTCTGTATACATATTTAAAAAAAGGAAGAATATACATAAAACGATTTATATAATTAATCTATGACCATTTTGACAGCTCAATCTGATTTTTTTTTTTTTTTTTTTTTTTTTTTTTTTTTTTTTTTTTTTTTTTTTTTTTTTTTTTTTTTTTTGTTCAAGTGTTCTTCTTAACCAATTCGGCATTTTCCTTTTTCGAAGAAACTCGGCCATCAGTTCCAGCAAGAATCCCGTATTTCCCCTTTCTGGTCAAATTAGTGCACTCAAATCCAAGAGTTCCGGCGACTGCCCTCTGAATGTAATTCGCCACCTCAATCGCCGATTTCCCGCTGCTGCAGGTCATTTCCGCGGGCAACTGATTTAGAAACGTGATATCGTAAGTCGGCCTCGGATTCATAAACACGAAATATGGATCCAGCAATTTGTGTCCATTCACCGTCGTTCCGAAGAACACACTCTGTTTCGTGTTAATGGCAACGGGGACGATTCTGTCAGTCAACTCGGCGAAAAGAGCACTAAATCGCAACAGAAATGGCTCTCTGCAAGTCGTCCCTTCAGGGCAAATCACAAGGTCGCCATCTTCAAGAAGACGTTTAATATGAGCCGCATCTTTCTCTCTGTCTCTCGATAGCGCCACAGCCTTAATCGGAGAAATTATTTCTGTGAATTTACTTATACTGTAAGTAACGCAACTGATTTTTCTGCCTAATGCGACTGCGATAATCACTGGATCTAAGACGGTGCGGTGGTTGCAGACGAAGAGGACGCCGCTCTGGCCTTTCTTCGGCGGCGGCGGTGGAGTTCCCTTAACATTGATCTTAATTCCAAGAAACATGTAGTTGTACCAAGCGATTCTTTCCGGTAAGGGGATGTTGGTGTAGACTCTGAGAATTGAAAGCATTACGCCGATCGGCAGCCATAAAAAGGTCAATAGCGCAGCCAGTGGCGTCGGCCGTTGCACGAATCGGCCGTCGTGGAAAATAATCGGACTTAAGAGCTCGTTTCTCGGCAATGGCTCCCTGTTCGATCTTGGCACCATATATCCTTCCTGAAAATTCAACACCGTTTGAATATATGAATTAAAACCTCTGTTCTTATTCACACATTTTTTTTCAATTTCAATTTAAATATTCAAAACTATGATAACTACTTCACGAGGTTGAAATGCGCGAGGAAGATTCGGGTGCGGCACGAAGATCTTGTGGCTAATTAATTATTAATCCCTTCCAAGCCAAATTTTACTCAAATATACTGTTCATATATATAATTTTATTTATACCTTGCAAATTGACATGAACTCATGGTCAGTTTCTCTATCACCGAGCCCCAAATCCGGCAAATCAGCGCCAACTTCCTTAACAAGAGCCGTCTTCTTCAGATCGCCGACGAGAACTCCAGGTTTCTTAACAAATCCAGTAGCCCTACCGGATTTGGTAATTTCAAGTTCGGTTCCAATGACTTTATCAGCGCCCAAAAACGTCTTCACAAACGGCTCCACCATAACCCTAGGATTCGCCGTCACAATCAACCTCTTCCCAAACGAATTAAACACGTTCCAAGTTTCAGGATTAACATCCTCACAGTAAAATTTAGGCAAAACAGAACGAGCCACCATTTCGATATCGGCGACTTTCAATCCAGCAAATGCAACGAAAATAAAAGCCTGAATGGCAATGGATTCAGAGAAAAAAAAGTAAACAAAGTAAACAAACGGCACGGAAACGAGAAGGATAAGTCCCCGGAAAATACTCCCGGCTTCGACAGCGACAAGCATGAAGTAAGGAAAAGCGCTTTGCGAAAGAAGCAGAGTTCCGTCTAGATCCGCAGCCACCGTCTGGTTTGAGCGTCCGGCGGTGGTGCATTTAGAAATGGCGGGGAATTGACGGTAAGCCCCCATGGAAATCGAAGAGAAATGGAGAAAGGTAAAGAGAGAAGAGGAGAAGAAGGGGTATATAAAGGGAGGGTAGGCGGAGATATAATGAGAAAAATAATGGAAGAAGGAAGAAGCATGTGGTTGAGAGAAGTGATGTGTAAATTGATACTAAAAGTTATAACAATTTGGAGTGGTTGAAGGTGGATAATAACGCCTACTTACACATTGAATTAGCCTACTTTTTTAGTTAGTTCATAAGCGCCGCCCCCTCGCCGCCGCATTTAACTTCCTCCGGCCGTCGCTCAATTTCTCGCCATTGCTTGATCCTTTGAGCTTCACATACTTTCTCAACAACCATATTTATTAGGTTCCTTTGTCTTCCCACCTGAAATTTTCTTTCCTTTTTTTTAATGAAAATTTGTGGTGCCGCCTTTACATTGCATCCTCGTGTCAACAACAGCCAACCAAATTATTTCAATCCTTATACAACAAGAAAACATCCGAGTTCGAACCAAACCACAATTCACCCGTTGCAACCATCCACATTGATCTTTTAGTCGAGTTGAGTCGAGCCTTATGGTTTAACTCGTTTCGACTAGCATCATCATTAGCCTTTTTTAGGTGCATGTAGAGAAATGAGTCGATACCACGTCTGAATGAGAATGAGGATGACTAATAAAAAGTTACAAGAATTGAAGGTCCTACATATACCAACAATGTGCACTTTTTTTCGATGGCTCAATCATAAGAACTCTGTTATGTTGTATGATATACATATTTTTAAATCTTACTGAGATGCATGTGAGTGAGGACAAAATAGTAGGTCAGTAAATAAGTAAACGCGACCATGTTGCAAAAAATATTGGGGTCATCCGAATTTTATTCATCACTTTTATATTTTATTGTAACAAAATCGAGAACTTAACTTCAAATATATCCAAACTACACAAATATAATATGAAAAATGATGGAATTAAACGTGAAAATGTAGATTTGTTGATGAAAGTAGGAGAAGCCTTCTCTCAATTCTTCTACATTTATTTTTACAACTACCTGCAACAACTGTTTTTATATATTTTTTAAAATATTATAATAATAATTATTTCCATCAACCCAATATGGAAATAATTCTATTTTTATAAATGTAATTAAATATATAATTATTTAAACGTGCATATTTGTATTTATGTGCATGTGTATGAAATAAACTTAATATCATTATACTATACTGTCACGTCATTAATTTATGAGATTAAAAATAGATGAGAGGAAACCGAACATGCAATTAAACCACCTACGTCGTTTAATAACCAAAATAGAATCAAATTTAAAAACATTATTCTAAAATGAATTTAATCGACCTAACTTAGTGGCATTTATTTATGTGACAAAGTGAACCAATTTAATACTCCAAACTATCCAACCACAATTTTTCCATATCACTTTGGAATTCTTTTGGTTTCAAAATTAGAATGATGCCTAAAATTCCTCTCACCACTTTTGGTTTATTTAATATTTAAGCATGCAAAAATAAACCAAAAATATATATGTACAATTATATTATTTTTTAATTTTAAAAATTATATCACGAAATTAGTTTTTTTTCTTTAATAAAATAATATTGCAATTATAATATATTTATGCAAAAATATAGTTTTCAATATAATGATTATAGAATAATTAATATGATATGCGGTTTATTTCTAAGGCCAACAAACCTATGAAAAATGTCAAATTTATGGTTTAATTCATGTGAATATAGCTATTATTATTATTATTATTATTTGTTGAACTGATAACTAGTGCAACTAACACAGGAAGGGTTACGATTGGGCCTTTTACTCAAGTTCAGGCCCAAATTTATTTGAAGTCCAATTATAATTGGGCTTAAATGTGGGCCGACCAATCTGTTCGAGCCCAAACCATATGGATAAGCTCATCTGGACTTGAATGGTATTGCTCTGATCACCGTCTGATGGTAGAGAGCCGCCAGTGCTGCTCCGATCAACGGCCCTGCCCAGAACACCCACTGCCCCACACAAAGGCAATAATAATTTCATTTATGATTTTAATAATTTATTTATTTTTAAAATGACATGCTTACATGGTCATGCCAGGCTTGGTGGCGGTTGTAAACGAGGGCGGCGCCGAGGCTCCTGGCCGGATTAATGCCAGTTCCGGTGATAGGAATGGTGGCCAAATGCACTAAGAACACCGCGAACCCAATCGGCAAAGGAGCCAACATCTACAAAACAAACCACAAAATTATTACTCATAAATTTGCTTTTGATCATAACAGAGAAGCTCATTAAGCTTACAGGAACATGGGAATCTCGAGCGTTTCGCTTTGCATCGGTGGCTGAGAAGACAGTGTAAACAAGAAGAAATGTGCCCATGATTTCAGCTCCGAGGCCGGCTGTCTTGGAATAGCCTGCATTGATGGTGTTAGCTCCACCGCCGACGGTTCCGAATTGGGCGTTTTCGAAGGCTTTCACGACTGCGGCACCCGAGATGGCGCCTAGGCACTGCATTATTATGTAAAAGATTGCCCTTGTTAGAGAGAGTTTCCTCGCCAGTAATAGCCCAAATGTGACGGCTGGGTTTATGTGACCACCTAAACCATAGAATGGAATATTTCGTTAGACAATTGGACACTTTAACATAAACTCTCATAGCTTTGATTTATGTTTCCTAAACGATCTCGTACCAATGAATATATATTTCTTATTTATAAACACACGATCATTCTCTAAATTAGTTGACGTGGGTACCTGAAATACCAGCGGTGCAATAAACAAGAGCAAAGATCATGCCGCCAAAGGCCCAAGCAATGCCTTGGACGCCAACAGTGTTGCACTTATTGGGAGATTTGGCAACTCCCATTACTGTCAAAATAGTCACATAAAGGAACAAGAAAGTGGCCACAAACTCTGCAATTCCAGCTCTGTAAAACGACCATGACCTTAACTCCCCCGCCTCAACCAGCGGCGCCGGTGCCGGCTCTCGGTAGTCCTTAGCCGCATTTTGGGTCTGAGCTGCCGTCCCAATCGGCTGTCTCTCCTCGAACCTGTTGGCTCCAACTCTCACATCTTCGCCTCTCCCTTCCATTTCTTCACCACAAAACAGAGCCAAAATGTCTGTTTTGAAGGTGTAATTTCCGTCTCTTGTAAAATGGAAGTATAATGGAAATGGGGATTATAAAAAGGGTTCTTCTTCTCTAAGGGGATGAGTGAGTTCGACGATGGTGGGGCAACAACTTAGCGTAGCTTTCATGCTAAGTTTGGTGGGGCAAGTCTTTCTTTTTACTCCCCCTTAAATTTTTAGAAGACACATTCACATTGTCTCGTCTAAAATAAAATAACAGGAATTTAGTCGTACACAAACCTATTGGACCCTTTCTCCGTCTAATTCATTGGGATCTCTTCATAGACATACTATTCAAACTCACTGTTAAAAATATTATTTCTTTCAATCGAAAAAATTGTTGATGTATTGAATTATACTTAATTTGAATGAATATTGAGTTGAAAGATGTAGAGATTTATATATATATATTTATTTTGTAGGACACCGACAAATTTTGAGATGTGAAGAATGGTCTTGGGATCGAGTGCTCGGGAACTAGAAGGTAACATGCCCATCTTCTGCACTGTCCTTTCTTCTCATTATTTTACATTATTTGCTTTATTTCAAATAATTTATTTTTTAAAGCTTTTAAACTTTTTTTTTTTTTTTTTTTTTAATAAAAAAAGAAGGTTAAAGTATAGATCTAATCAATTAGGTCAGCTCGACCCATTCAGTCCAAGTACCTTCTTTCGTTCTAAATTGATCTTCAAGGCCAATAGGCATCAATCACCTTAACAACCTAACATACTAAGTTAGTGGACTTATGAGGCCCAAACATCAAACATAAGTCCAGGCCCAACTGGTGTATCTATCGGCATTGGGCTCAGGTCGACTGCCAGAACCCAATTTGATTCATGTAAGAGCTTCTGTTTTGAATTCGAAAGCCCAAGTCAAAGCAGCCACCATACCCAAGGATTCTCACAAGGCTATATTTTATTTGTTAATGGGTGAAGAATTAATTAAATAAAATAGCGTAAAATGTGGACACAAACTCATATCCAACAGAGAATCCTAATGGTGTTCTTCCAATGTCTGCCATATTCATCAAATCCACAAAAACAGGGGAAGCTGGAACGCAGTGCTCACCCAAAGATAATCTTTTAATACAAAAACGGATGAGAGTAAACTAACCAAGACATCCAAATTGTTCTTAGAGATTGGTAATGGAGGTTTGGCCGAAAAAGATAGCTTTGTTATGACCCGAAACCGGAAGGAGTGCAAAAAGAAAAAGGATAAAATAGACAGGTCTGCACGTGCAGAGATGATTAAAAGCTTTTCCCTTTAATCTTCCTTTATCCAATGGAAAATCAACCAACTTTTTTTAAAAAAATCTGCCCACTTTGATCATCCAGTTCATCCATAATTCAACACTTCTATTTGAATTGGTGTTCCCCCCTGAATTTCATGGCCAACGAGAATAAGAAGAAGAAGGAGAAGAAAGCAGCAATCTATGCTTTCTTATGGCATTCAATGGAGAAAGATTCACGTGGGTTGAGACATTCTCAGTGCCCACTTTAGCTCAGAAAGAAACATCAAATTTTTTTAATTAAAATGGATCATAAAGTCAAAAAGATACCCTCAAATTCGGTGGTTCATGTTGATTTGAAGAGACAGGACCATTCTGATTATCCTTAACAGTATCATCAAATCTTTCTTCTTTTTTTTTTCTTTTAAATTCCTGTTCAAGTTAATACAGAGTGGATGCTGAACTATCCCATGTCTGCTTCAGACTGATCGACATCCAAAAGCTTTGTTTTTTTGGACCAATCTTTCCTACCTTTACCTCGAATCTATTTCCCCTATAAGCATGCATATCCAGTTTCACAAATTTCCATTCTACTTTGAAATTTGGAATTAGATATTGAAGACAATGGATCCTTACGTGGATAACAATTTTGTAACTCAAATCTATGAAATGAAAAAGAACTCATCTGACTAGTCTAATAATGGTTAATTTGGTTCGGGATGGAAATTCGGCTGCTATGGCTAACAGGGAGGAGGGCCATGCGAAGAGAAGCTGAGGTTCCACTCGAATATTTGTCTTCAGAGCCCCCATTTCTTATTCTTCTTCCTCCTCTTCCTCTTCTTCTTAGAGGAGGGCCATGAGAGGAGAAGGTGATGTTTCACTCAAATGTCTGTCTTTAGAGCCCCTTCTTTTTCCCTCACAACCGAAATTGTTGACATCCCAAGTCGATTGGGAAGGATAACGAAACATTATTTATAAGGGTGAGAAAATCTCTTCCTAACATACGCGTTTTAAAAACTTTGAGGGAAAGCCCGAAAAGAAAAGCGCAAAAAAGACAATATACACTGGAGGTGGGCTTGGGCTGTTTCAAATGGAATCAAAGTCCGACACCGAGTGATGTGCTAGCAAAAACGTTGGTCTCGAAGGGAGGTGGATTGAGGGGTCCCACATCAATTGGAGAAGATAACAAGTGTCAGTGAGAACACCGGACCTTGAAGGGGAGTGGATTATGAGATTCGATAT
Organism: Cucurbita maxima; assembly: GCF_002738345.1. Taxonomy (NCBI): domain Eukaryota; kingdom Viridiplantae; phylum Streptophyta; class Magnoliopsida; order Cucurbitales; family Cucurbitaceae; genus Cucurbita; species Cucurbita maxima. The sequence goes on from NW_019272059.1 coordinate 281,335, forward strand.
CGGTTGGGGGAGGAGAACGAAACATTCTTTAAAAGAGCGTGGAAATTTCTCTCTAGTAGACGCGTTTTAAAAATCTTGAAGAAAAGTGGAAAGAGGACAATATCTATCAAACGGTAGGATTGAGATGTTATAGAATCAATGATCGAAAATATAACGAAAATCCTTAAGAAATGGGGCCTGTGTAAGGCCAGAGTGGGCTCTCCCCTCTTGGCCAAGGCAATATTTGAAACAATTGGCTCTGAAAAATTAGCACCTACAGCATTTAACTAGGAGTGAGCAATTTTCTTCGACATCCTATTAGGAATTGGACCCATTGGTATAGTAAGAGATAATGGGCTATTATCTTGTTTCCCCATTTTCATTCACGCGTGACAATGGCCTCTCTTAGTTCAGAAGCTCCAAATGGGGGGTTTATAATTCCTCTATGGAGTAAGCATCTGGATTGCTAGAACTTAAGAACATACAGACTTGGGTTTGAAACGGAGAAGGCAGGCAAGAGGTTTCGATAGCCATATAAATCCGAAGAAAAACTCAAAAAAGAGTCTTTGAGATCATCATCACCCAACATATCAAACAGGTGGAAGGTGGAAGACATTGACAAGATTGATGGCAACAAAGTTCTTGGGAAAATTTACTCCGGTTATCTTATCAAAACCAACTTAAGAATATTTGTTCAAGGTAAGAGACAGATCATAATGCTAAGGCAACTTGCAGCAACAAAGTCGTAGAGAGACTCACTCACAAGCACCATCATCATCTCAATCAAATTCAACTTAAATTGACATTATTTGTTTAATTCTACACAGCTCAATGAGAAACAACAGCATGATGCAAATACTGTCATGACCAAAATCAACTTAAACTTCAGCATGTTAGTCAAATTATGAGTCCAATTATAACGATTAATTAATGTAAAACAAACATCAGATCTTAACAATATCACTAACCACTAACTACCTAATTTCAAGACCACCCCTCATCAAATTCTGACTAACATCACTGGCACCTTTGTTTTTTTAGCGAAAACTTTTGTTTTTTTTCTCCTAGACATTTCATCAAACACCTAGAGTGCATCAGACAATTGACGAACAAATGAAGCAACATGAAGGGAGTCGGAGATGGGTGGCAGCCACTTTTTCGGCGTGCATTGAGGCCAAGTTCAAGTGACTTCCTCCCCCCCTCCTGAACCTAATTCTCAGAGATGAAATTTTTTAATCATGCGGGTAATGACATACCGTGCCGCGCTTTCCAATGACCATCAAGCCGCTGCTCACATGCGTATGTATGCTTAAAGTTAGGCATCTGACATTACTTCCAATCAAACTCATCAATACCTTCTCTCCAAAATATTTTTAATCTCTGCAAGAAATTCATACTTCCATTGCAGAAATCAATTGCGGGGCCATGTCTTTCTACCGCTTTTCGTCGCATTTAAGTCTCAAGCTTTTTGGCAGCGAATTTTCATCCTCAGTGGATTTTGGGACGCCCAATTCCCTGAGCGAACAAGAAATCGCCACAGTATTTCACTGTTTTTGATCTCGGATGCCTTTGACTTTTCACCATTATCCTCCTTTAAGACCATTACATATGAAATCGTCTTTTACAAAATCGATCAGACCAATTCAATTAGGTCAAGAAAAAGATTCTCTGTAAATCGACCTTTCACATCTTCAAACGATGCTCTGATCTAAATACATTCTTTATCTCGGCTACATAATGATCTCAAATGATGAACGGACCTATAAAGATATGAATTCCACGAAAATTGTTAATAAAATCCCTTTAATTCAATTTTTGTATAAAAAAAACTATACTCTTCATATTTTTTCCCATAGATTTGGTGGTTGGATTGCCGTGTCTAATCCGATTGCTTTGTTTCAAAGATTACAATTTAGATGACCCACATCATGAATGGTTCGAATTTAGCATTCCAGGTTGATATCATGAAAACAAAATTGTAATTTTAACCCATTTGTTGACGTATATGTATATCTATCAATATTAATGTTTCATTGACATATCTACTTAAATATACATAAATTTGAAATATACTAATATCTACATCGACATTGATATTTTTCACCCTAAAACTCCGTAGAATTTTTTTGAATCATCAATCTTCAATCATCCTCGCAAAAAGAAACATTATTCTTTTGCGAAAATGTGGCTCTCCAAAGAACCCTTGTCGTATTCTTTGAGCATGCTTGTCGTTTCATTATGGTCTTAATGGACTCGATGTCACCTTTGGAAAGGGAAATGCATGTATTATTTATTTACATGACTTCAACTTCTTTTAGGAAAATTAATGGTGGATTTGGATCTAAAATCTGTATCGCATTAATGAAGCAAAAGCATTTTAAAGATTAAAATTATTTTTATTAATTTATATATTATTTTAATGTGACCAAATGTGGAGGGAAAGAGCATTAACTCAAAGTCAAATTTTGTGATGATAAACGCTCCCTCTTTACTCCAACCTTCGTAGCCTTTTTCTTTTAAATTAAATATTAATTATAAGTGTTTGGTTAAATTTACGTCAAAATTTGTAGCTGTTTCACTTGACACCATTTAATCATTAAAATATTAATTATAAAAAAATTCCACTTTTTTTTTTTTTATGTTAAATTGAATAAATATGTGAAATTAATATTTTATTTCCGAATAAGCACCGGCAAACATGGTTGAAAAAAATTGATTGATGGATTGTGGGGTTATGGGTGTGTTGGGTGAAATTTAATTGTTGAATTAATTGGGGCATCTAATCCCTGTCAGTGTAATTATGGATAGGGAATTTGAGGACGGCGACATCTTGGGTGGCAGCGCCGCCGCAGACGGTGGCTACAAAAGCCGAGAAAAGGGATGAAAAAAGGAATGGAAGTGATGAGTATTAATGATGGTGAATTTAATGAAATGTCAATATTACACGCTGCAAAGCTTACAACTTTTTGGAGTAAGGAGTGTTGTCTTCCCACGCATAAAATCCTCTCTTTTTACCGTATTTGTAAAAAGCCAAACCAAATTTAAACCGATAAAGTTGCTTTAATTCTCCTTTGTAGATGCCGACAGTTGAGATTGAAACCCTGAACTAAAAATAGAAGAAGAATTAACAATGGGTTTCTTTTATAGTTCGTTATGGTAAGATTACACATCGATTGGAGGGAGAAATAAATGTCAACGAACACACTGGATCTTGAAGAGAAATGAATTGTGAGATCCCACATGAATTATGGACCCCGAAGAAAAATGGATTGTGAGATCCCACCTGGATTATAGACCCTGAAGAGAAATGGATTGTGAAATTCCACATGGGTTATAGACCCTGAAGATAAGTGGATTTGTGAGATCCCACCTAGGTTAGAGACGGAATGAAACATTATTTATAAGGGCGTAGAAACCTTTGAATTATCTACCAATGGTGGGCTTGAGCTGTTACAGTTATTTAAATTACCCATTATTATTATTAGTGACGGAATAAACGAAATTGATTAGGCATAATTTGACCATATACAATATGATCGTAAATAGAGAATGGGTATGGCATGCTCTCATTCATTCATAACAAGAGGAACAACATGATACATGACAATAATGAGCAAAGGCATTGAGCTGTGTGGGTAGGAATTTTTGGACCCCTCCATGAGATTGGCCCCTAAATATTTATAAATAATAATAATAATAAAAAAAAATGGAATCAATTCAAAAGTTTGGTCAACTGGCATTTCCATCATAATACACCTCCTTCCTTCCATCTTCTATTAATGTCTTCATTATGTATTGTTTTATTTCTTTCTTTAAAAAAAAAAAAAAAAAAACAGTGATAATGTAAAGAAAAGAACACAATGATTTGTAAGGTTGGATAAATAAAATGCATACGAAATAATAAAGACAGCCAAGAAAGTTAGGAATTTGTCTATTACATCCTAGTACTACAACCTAAGTCGGAGGAACATATTTTTAATTAATATTAGGACACTAAGCTTAGCTGTATTATTATAATAATATTATCCATACATAGATTCTCTTATTTAATCATTACAATACTAATAAAAATTTAAAATTTAAAAGCCGAACCCATACATATGTGAAAATATCAATAACAATTTAAGTCACACCTTCGTAACATTTTAGTTATCAAGCATAAGAGGGACTTAGGAATTCTCCAGGGATAGAGGGACCTAGGAATTGAGGGTATGGGTCAAATAATGAAACGGGGTCATAATGAGAAAGGAATAGTCTCTTTCCGAAGGGTCCGAACGAACAATACTTCTTCCCCTTATCGTAATTCAGTGTCTTTATTTGTGGGGTCATTTTTCGATCCCAATTATTAAATTATTTATTCACATATTCTTCTTACCTTTATTTGAATTCACTCCTAACTAATTAAAAGGCTATTGATTCCATATACTCTATAATCTATACCAACTATTATTCCTTATATATATATATATATATATCATTAACGAACAAATTCATGAAGATCCAAAAATTTGGTATTAGTCAAACAAATAATAATTTATATGCTATTTTCAATAGCTTCGAGATCATATCATATCGATTATTTATAGAAATATTGGAGGGATATTATCCCTTGTGTCTTCAAAATATTGGATGAAGACAAATAAAATACAAATATGATTGAAATTTTGGTCTTCAATTGCATCATAAGAGGAACGTCCCCATGGCTGAAGGCTGTTGTTTCATTCCCTTTTATTGTGTGGAATTTAGAGCAAAAAATTAAAAAAATTATTAAATTCTCCATCACCATGGCTATGATTTGGGGGTTTGACCATTTTAATTGAGAATGATTGGAAGTGGAGGCTGATAATTAACATGCTAATAATATTTAATATTGTATTAGGCTATAATAAGCAAGGTTAAGGATTATTAGTTAGATTGAATTGTAATTATTAATTATTATTTTATTTTCCCGGAAAGGAAAATGTTAATTTTCCCGGGAAACAAACATGGGATTTGGCCATGATTTTCATTTTAAAAATGATCTGATTTATCTTTCAATTTTAAAATATATGTCTAATATGATGGAATTGAATTTACATATTTAAATAATAAAAACAAATTCCAAAAGAATATCTATATCTATACATTTTTATATATATAATTATTAAATGGAATTCTCATAAGCAAAATGATTAATGGGTCCATAACCATAGAAATTTAAGAAATAATACATTAAACAACTATAATTAATTCATAATCCCTTGATTAAAAAGAGAAAAAAAACATGTATGAATCTAAACCCACCTTCCAAAGGACACCGACCCTAAGCTCATAGAAAGGCATCTTCTGTCCCTTAGGTTGGTGGGCAGGTCCCACCACCTTAAAGCTTAATTTATATTTTAATAAAATTTGATTTATAAAGTTTATAAACATTAATAATATCATCAAATCTTATAAGCTTTTTTTTAATTAACTAATTTAATTAGATATAAAATCACATAAAAATGAAAATATCTTTAAAACTTTGGTTAGTGATATATAGGGTGATGATGTGAGATTATTCCCTATCCCACTCTTTCTATTCCACCTTCCATATGTGAACTATAATTACATCATCTACTCTATGCTTACCTATCTTTATATCATATCTTAAAATATATTTTCCAATTAATGCCCTCTCCATTTCACCATCATCATTTTTTTTAAAGGGTATTTTGGAGATTTCCATGTCTTGTAAAAGAGTGTTTTGTTCTCTTCCTCAACCAATATGAGGCCCAACGTCCTTACTGTCACACTGTCTCGTGTCTATCCCTTTGGAGAACAACATTCTCGTTAACACATATTTCGGTGTCTGGCTCTTATACCATTTGTAACGCGCCAGATTCACCGCTAACAGATATTGTCCTCTCTGTGTTTTCTCTTTCGGGATTCATCTCAAGGTTTTAAAATGCTTCCGGAAGTTTTCATACTTTTATAAAAAAATTATATAAAAAAAATGAAAATGAAAATTACAAATTTGGATTATTGATAAAATAACGAGTGAAGTGACCAAAATGGGCCCAGCCGTATAATGGAGCCGGCGGTAAATGGGGATAGCGTTGATTTCGCGCGTGTATATGGCGGGGCCAATTCAGCTCGGCTCGACGGCAAAAACCTTGAGGCGAATTTAATATTAAATTAAGTTAGAATTTCGTCCTATAATTTAAAATTTTTAAATTTCTGACAGTGTAGGAACTAAATTAAATTATAAGTTTGTAATAATATAAGGATAAAATTAATAATTAAAAAAAAAAACAAAAACAAATATTTGGTCGTTGCGGCTATGATTTCAGACATGGGCCTCCATTAGAAAGTGCCGGCTCATTCGGCGGTCCAATTGATGGAAATCCAAGCCCTATCTTTTTCCTTCCACCTTCATCTCAAGCGCGTTGTCTTCAGTTTCCTAAAGAGTACAAAGGAAGGTGAAGTTCACGCAACTATTCGAGAGTGTGTCTGGAATCTTTATGTTAGTGGAGACGTGGGACCGGAGGAGTTCAAGGAAACTATTTTAACTAAATTGACTGCGATACAATGTAATTATACAAATTAATAATAAATAATCACAAAATTAACCAAGCTAAACCATACTAGAGATGTCAATTTCCTATATTTCTCCCCCTCGGCCTTACTATTTATATATATATAAAAATACATTTATATTAAAATTAAGACACCAAACTAACTCATGAATTCCAAAGAAATGGGAATAGGTAAGATAATGTTGGCGAAGATGTCTTCAAGTTTAGCTGAAAGTCCTATATATGAGACAATATCATACTATTGCGGAGAGTAGTGTTCACGATCATTATGTTTACCAAATTCACTTTCACCTAATGAAAAGAATAGCTTCCATCCCTTTCTCTCTAAAACCCATACATTTCTTCAAATCCTTGCATTCATCCATCCATCCATTCCTCTCTGTTTATATATATATATATATATATAAACCTCTACAAGTACACCATATTTTAGCCTTAAAAACACACACAGAGCATTCTTTTAGAAAGAAACAGACAATCTGATCTTCCATTTGGTTTGTTTGTGCTTCTTTTGAGGTCTTTGAATTCGGCGGTGCCCTTTCCTTTTTGCTTCTTTTTATTGCAATTTCTGTAGAATTTGGTGGCGCATTAAAGTCCAGACCTTTCGTTGAGTCCAGCTACTTCATCTCTTCTCTCTCTCTCAGCGCGTTTAAGACCCCTTTCAAACAGCTCCTTCCTCTTCAATCCTCTGTTTTCGCTCTGTTTTTACTCTGTCAGAGACATTCAGAGACTCATAGCTTAAACTACTTTTGTTTGTTTCATTTGAATTTTTGTTTGTGAAGACGATCTGGGTTCTCTTCAATCTTTACACGAAAGAGACATTTCGAACAAAGGTTATCAGTTTCTTTCGATCATTCTAAACTGAACTACCCGAAAACTCCGTTTTTTTTGTTTGTTTTTGTTTCTTCCGCTTGTCTCACTTACTGTCTTGTTTTTTCGTCAGGTTTTTTGGGTTTTTTAAGAAACCAAAGACAATGTTGCCGCAGAAACAAGCAGAGGAAGCCATAGTTTCCAACTTGAACGAAACAGAGCATGAAGGGAAAGAGGAAAGCAAAGATTCTCAGGCCATGTTCGGTGTCAAGAACCTCCTCTGGCATGGCGGTTCTTCTTGGGATGCTTGGTTTAGCTGCGCTTCTAATCAAGTAAAGAAACAAAATCAAACCCATTTTTAAAGCTTTCCCACGAATTCTTTCATGTTTTTTACACCTTTTTGTTGAATTTTTTTGCAGGTTGCGCAGGTTCTGTTAACTCTGCCGTACTCATTTTCTCAGCTGGGAATGCTTTCTGGGATTCTGTTTCAGGTGTTCTATGGAATAATGGGTAGCTGGACGGCTTATTTAATCAGTGTTCTTTACATTGAATATCGAAGTAGGAAGGAGAAAGAGAACGTGAGCTTCAAGAATCATGTAATTCAGTGGTTTGAAGTTCTTGATGGCTTATTGGGACCGTATTGGAAAGCCATTGGCCTTGCATTTAACTGCACTTTCCTCTTGTTTGGATCAGTCATTCAACTTATTGCTTGTGCAAGGTTACAATTTTTTGCCATTCTTATCTTTTTTTAGCGTTGATTTCATCTGGGTTTGCTTTGTTTTGAGGATTTTTGTTGGTTTTCACAGTAATATTTATTACATCAATGATCATTTGGATAAACGGACTTGGACTTACATTTTTGGAGCTTGTTGTGCTACAACTGTTTTCATTCCTTCTTTCCATAACTACCGGATTTGGTCGTTTTTGGGGCTTGGAATGACCACTTACACCGCTTGGTATATGGCCATTGCCGCCCTTGTCCACGGCCAGGTACTTCCTCCGCCACTGTCGCCGCCGCCGCTCTGTTCTTCTTCATCTTCTTGTTTATGGGAACTTGAACTTTTTTGGTTCAAATTTTAGGTGGAGAATGTCCATCACTCTGGACCAAAGAGTTTGGTTCTGTACTTCACCGGCGCCACTAACATTCTTTACACATTCGGAGGCCATGCCGTCACTGTGTAAGCTTCTTGGAGTTTGTCTTAAAGCAATTTTTGAACCCAAAATCTCTTGTGAAAATCTGAAAACGAAAATTTTAACCCCAAAATCCCTAATGTTTTCAGTGAAGTTATGCACGCGATGTGGAAGCCGCAGAAATTCAAGTACATCTATTTGATGGCCACTTTGTACGTTTTCACTTTAACGATTCCGTCAGCCACCGCCGTCTACTGGGCCTTCGGCGACCAGCTTCTCAACCACTCCAACGCTTTCTCCCTCCTCCCCAAATCCGGCTTCCGCGACGCAGCCGTCATCCTCATGTTGATCCATCAGGTAAAAACACCATATTTCACGGAAGGTGTTTGCGAAAAGTCCCCTGAGAGAAATTTTTACAAATTCGTTTAAATTCTGACATGCGTTTATCTGGGTGCAGTTTATTACGTTTGGTTTCGCTTGTACGCCGTTGTACTTCGTTTGGGAGAAAGTAATTGGAATGCATGATACCAAAAGCATTTGTTTAAGGGCTGTTGCGAGGTTACCAGTAGTGATTCCTATTTGGTTTTTGGCTATCATTTTCCCTTTCTTTGGGCCTATAAACTCCGCCGTTGGCGCTTTGTTGGTGAGCTTTACAGTGTATATTATCCCCGCGTTGGCTCATATGCTTACTTACAGAAAGGCCTCTGCTCGACAGGTGAATTCCTGAGCTCTTCAATTTAATGCATTTCATCAACCCTTAACCAAAATCCGACTGTTTCACTCTGCCCCCACACTGCATGTACTGACATTTGCTGCCCCCACTGCTTGTCTTTTGGTTGTTTCTTTGTTAGCTCATGTGATTCATATCCATTTCTCTCTATATAGTGAAGGTGCATTTTTGTATAATTTAGCTGAAAATAACATATCTACTTATTAGTTTGAGCTAAACATAGGATTATGATATCATGGGTTTGAACAAAATGTATGTTTTAATTTGATTATTCTTATAAATTTGATGTTAAATGTAGAAAAGCATTTATGGGTTTGATATAGAAATGTTATCAGATAATTGAAATAGGTGATAAGTCCTTTTCATATAGTTATTGGAACGACTTGGTCTCTGTCACACTCTCAAACTATTCATTAATAAAACCAAGATAAGTACCTTATGGTAAAAACAATATTAATCAAATATACTTTCGTCCTTTACAGAATGCAGCGGAGAAGCCTCCATTCTTCCTCCCGAGTTGGGTCGGAATGTATGCGTTGAATGCGTTCGTGGTGGCATGGGTTTTGGTGGTTGGGTTCGGGTTCGGAGGATGGGCTAGCATGACCAACTTTGTCAGGCAAGTCGACACCTTCGGGCTTTTTGCGAAATGCTACCAATGCAAGGCTCCGCCATCGGCAGCCACCGTTGCTGCTGCCCCTCATCACTAAACCTCGTCCTCGTCCTCGTTTGTTCACTCCATATTTTGTATCATACCAATGGGTGAAAATCGATAGCTTTTTGCCTATGTCCCTCTCGAGTGTGTTAGATTTTTCAATCCAGTCAAATTAATGGCTCAAATTTAGCTAAGTATATTATATCATAATACTTGTAGCTCACTTAATACTTTGTTTAAAGAATCTTATCTGGTTCATTCTAATTAAATGGAGAAAGTTATAAATATTGTAAGCTTGATTATTATTCCATTTGGTAATGGAAATTGAACTGTCAAATTGTCACATGGTTCGCACGTGGCTTGCACATGCATTCCCACATGTTCAATTAATCCACCGGATCTTCAAATTTTGATTTATTACTTATAATTATTTGATTAAAATATATAATAAATATTATTATTAGAATAATAAGTAAGTGGGTTGGATTGGACTGGACTGGACTGCTCCTTTTGACCCCGCTGATTAATTCTTGACTCAGATCTCCAAATACCTTATTTAATTTAATTCATTCCAATATTGTCTTTTTTTTTTTTTTTTTTCTTTTAAATAATTTAAAAAGGGAGAAATACAGCTGTGGATTTGGCCCACTATATGATGGGCCTATTTTTATTTGGCCCACTAGAGTATTTTGGGATAAATGGGCCGCGCTGGCCTTGAATAATAAAAGAAATATTTTATATAATTTTTAAAAGCCTTTCTCAATATTATTATATTGATATAAAAGCTCATCGGCCCGCCAAAATTTTACATTTCTTTGATCTCTGTTCTTTTACATCGCTTCGTGATTCAGTAATGGCGTCCGCTTCTACAGTTCCGCTTTCGATTGCTTCTCTCGATATCTCTATCTTTCTCATTACAGGTTTGCGCTTCGTATTCTTGATCAGAGTCACAAGGAATTCATTTTCTTCCCTCAACTTCCGATCTCTCCTTTTCTACCAATTTCATTCCTTCTGGTGTTTCTGTTCGTAATGTCCATTAATAGACTTGTGCCTTCGTGTGTCGTTTTTTCATTCATGTTTTCGCTTACTTGCGCTTCATTTTGTTGTGGCGGAGGGGATGAAGTAGCAATGAGGAAAAGCGATTTAATCATTGGTGTGGAAATTTACGCAAATTCGTTGTTTGTTTATTTTGGTGTCGCTTTCCTGAATTAGTTGAGTTTTCTAGTTGAATATTCTTCTCGTGGCCCATGCTGTTTGGACTTTTGTTTTTCTAATGCAAAAATTCGTAGTCGGGGCGTTCGGGCGAGGAGTATGTTGGATGATGAAAGTCCCACATCGGCTAATTTAGGGAATGATCATGGGTTTATAAGTGAAGAATACTAACTCCATTGGTTTGAGGCCTTTTGGGAAGCCCAAAGCAAAGCCATGAGAGCTTATGCTCAAAGTGGACAATATCATACCATTGTGGAGAGTCGTGTTCGTCTAACATGGTATCAGAGCCATGCCCTAAACTTAGTCGTGCCAATAGATTGACAAATCCTCGAATGTCGAACAAAGGACTCCAAAAAGAAAAAAGGAGTCAAGCCTCCTCGAAGGTACGAAGGCAGTCAAAAATGACTAAGACTCCAAAGGAGAGCCTCGATTAAGGGGAGGCGTGCTTCGTTTGAGGGGAGGTGTTGGATGATGAAAGTCCCACATCGGCTAATTTAGGGAATGATCATGGGTTTATAAGTGAGGAATACTAACTCCATTGGTTTGAGGCCTTTTGGGAAGCCCAAAGCAAAGCCATGAGAGCTTATGCTCAAAGTGGACAATATCATACCATTGTGGAGAGTCGTGTTCGTCTAACAGAGTACTCGTACTCGTTGTTGCTGTGTCTCCTCCAAAGAAAGATAAAATATAATGACCACGAGTTTAATTGACATTGGTTTTGACGAGTTGATATTCTCCGGCTAAAATAATATACTTTCAGGATAATCATAGCTTTTGTAGCTCAGAAAAGCTACGGAAGTTGACTAGACCAGTAACTCCTCATAATTTTTAATCGTTATTTCTCTTTAATTTTGGAATTAGTTTGATATGATTTTACCTGTTCATGTTGCATTTGCTCGCATAATCCAACCACTTAATTGAATTAAACCTATAGTTTCCGACTGATTCTTGTAGACTTCTTCTGGTACCATTATCCAAACATGGTGCCTACTGTCCTTTAAAATGCCGTACTTTTTTCATACTACTTTAGAGAGAGATTGGGTTGAAAATAATCAGAGAGAATTTATTCAAATCATGGTATTGTAGAAAATAAGTTGATGAATACAATGGAGAAGATTCAAACTCTTAAACGCCTAGCAAATAAATGCTTTAATTTGGGGAATTTGGATGAAGGAGATACAATTAAGTCATGATCTCTTTAAGATTCTTGTGAGGAAAATGCTTTCACTTTATTCTTGATAAGATTTTCGGTGTACTGTATTAAATAAATTGTAGTTTTTCATGCATCTTTACATTTGTTCTCGTAGAGCTTTCCCTAATTCTAAGTGTATTTGCAAACGATGCAATGATCAGAAACTAATTTTTCTATGACACTTCCCTTTTGAATGGTATAACTTTTACTCTGCTTGTTCCATAGGTGTATTCCATAAGCCTTGTCATTTAGCTGAGATAGCATTGCTTTTGCCCAATTTGCAGAAGCTCGGTTTCCTGGCTTCTTAAAAAGTTCACCAATCTTGGTCCAGTCCACTGGGTAGAATGCTGCTGGAGGCAATATAGTGACGTTAAAACCTGGTCTATCTCCGGCTCCTGTTACCTTTGCTATTACTCTGGAGACCAGAAAAGGTCCATTATATCCCCATCTGCTCCCATCAAAATTCGATGCAAAATTTTCCATGAATTTCTCTAGAAGTGGATGCTTCTTATCAAAAACAAGAACAGCATTATTCAGTCTAGTCCAGTTCTTAGATACCGGATCAATACTTTGAGCGCCAATACAGTTCTTCAACCCCATGAAAGACTTCAAAACAATAAAATCTGTATCTATGTAAACACCTCCATACTTGTATAGAACTGCAAGTCTCATCAGGTTAGATAGATTCTGAGCTAATGGAATCTGACCTGGGTCTTTTTTTCCTCTCTTCATCTCATCAAACCAAGTCTCAACAGGGGTATTTTTGAATAGAGAAGGCAAGTCCGGTGTGATTGCCAGAATTTTAAACCCACGATCAAGTAGAGGTTGAAGAATCTTGTAGCCTCTTTCTGAGTCCAGAGTTCTTGATAGAATAGTTAAGCATCCACGGGGGTGAGACTTGAAAATGCTTTCTGCTGCCAGTAGTTCTCTTCTTCTGAAAGTCCTTGTTGGAGATATCCATGTCATGAAGAATTGTGTCTCACAATCATGGCTGAGAAACTCCTGAAGTCGATTATGGAACTGCTGCGTGAAATTGTTTGACTGCAAAATTCGAAAGTCGGGAAGGTGTTTCCTAAACCAATCAATTCTTGCCTTTTTTCCTGAAAGATTGAATGGAACTATCAAGGAATCAAAAGTTCCACTATCATCATCTTCTTCTCTGTTTTCTGGCGAGGACTTCAGTGGCTCTTGTGTTATGCACGTAATTGTTGAGTTTGAATTTTTGTTCTCATTTATGGATACTGTTCGAATCGAAGCTTTGTAGATCATGCCATCTCCACATATAAAGATGATGATGGCAGCAAGCAAGATGGTTGGCAATATGGGTGATACAGTACACCTTTCAGACATTTCTTTCTGGAGGTTCTTCCCACAAGATGTGAAGTTTGGGATATGCTTAATGAGGCTATTTGAAAAAACTCATGATTAGGACATCTTTTTTGGCGATTACACCAATGTAGGAAGACATAACTCCAAGCAAAATTAATTTATTCAGGTTGCTTGCTTGGTCTGCTGGATGAGGTTGATCAGATTATCGTGAAGTCAACTGAAAGAAATAGAATTGAAAAGGTCAAATCTAAATTTTTAAGTATAACGACGAATGCTTATCACAAAGGTGGCGTTCTAGTTATATTGATCCAACGGTCGAGAGGATGAAAGCGTTAAAGTCAACAATCTTCTCTCTGTGGAGGGAAGATTGTCCCTTCATGAAATAACTCAGCTATTACAGTTTGGGTTGACCTGCTGCTGAAAATTTCTGTAATTACCTCTTCAAGGGTGAAAAAGGAGGAGAAAAGTTTGAGGATTGCAACAACTAGAGGGAGACCATTTAAGGAAAAATATTGGTAAAGATTTTATTGATGAATTTAGGGTATACAAATTAAATGAAGAAAAAAGAAAAGGTATATATATGGTTTATGTTTATCCAATATAATCTATATCTCCGCCAAAAATTTTACTAAATCTTTACGAAATATCTACTATATATTTCTGTCTATCTTTGTAAATTTCTACCATATCTATCCCTACCATCTCTTTTATTATGCATTAGGAAATATCTACCATATCTCTACCATATTTTTTATTATGCATTACGAAATATTTACCATATTTTTTATTATGCATTACGAAATATTTACCATATCTTTTATTATGCATTACGAAATATTTACCATATCTTTTATTATGCATTACGAAATATCTACCTTATCTCTACCCTATTCTTTACTATTGATCAGGCTCCATATCCCAAACAGAAAAGTTTAGTGGATTATAATATCTGATGTGGGCAAAATGAAGGCAAAGAACGTTGAATTAAGAAATGATGGCAACAGGAATTAAACCAGAAGGGATGATAACTATATATCAGCTTATGTTCTTGACCAAATTGCGTTAGTTTTGTGCAACATTGAGGATTAACTTCGAAGCATATAACTTGCAGGTTCGTTTACTTGGTTATTTGAATTAGAATTCATCAAGGTGCTCCCTCCCTTATCTGTTTTCCAAATTGTTTTTCTGCAGGTATGGCTTATCATTGTGGTAACATACATGCTGACATGTTTGGTGCTCATATATCTCAGAGGAACCAAAATAAGGTACACAGTTTAATTTACAAAAATGCAGCTTGTTCAAGTAATGAGGTAGGAAGAAATATTATTCAGATTCAAATAGAAAAACATAAGACTATTTATATAGGTTCTATAATTAATTTCAGTTATGAAATAGTAGTTGAGAAGATTTAATAAGAAGAAAAAAGAATTCTTCAAAACATTTTTATTGTGTTTATATTAATTGAATACATTTATCATATTGTTTTCATTAAAAATATTTTTTATTTTGTAAAGCTTACGATATATGGTGAAATAATTTAGTAATAAAATTATGGGCGGTTAGAATTGAATTAAAAAGGTTTTGAAGCTATATGTTACTGCTGCACAACTCACTCAATTTAGACGAAGAACACAAACAACAAGATAGAAAAAAAATGCAAGGAAAAGTATAAGTAAATATCTGGCTCCGACTGATCATTTTTTGTGGTAATGTACACCCCTCATGTTGGTGTTGTCTTCTTAATTATTTCGTAATTATCCTGTTTTATTTCCAAACAGAAAATTATTTTGTAATTTCTATAGTTTCTATGATCATTAACCATTGGTAGGTCAATAACTCTCAATTAAGTTATAATTGGAAATCAAACTAAAAGCCCTTCTTCAGTTCACCAGATTCAGGCAACCTCGGGCGACGATAAAACAAAATGGAGAAATCTCCACCTCCATTGGTAAAGAACCCAAAGCTAAGATCCGAATAGAAATTAAACGGTAAGAAAAGTTCACCAAAAACAGAGGAAGCTTTAGAAACAACAGATTCTTCACTTCTGGCCAAATCTTTATACTCACATCAAATCCACATCCTTTTAGTCAATTTCCTTAATTTTTCTAAACTTGTACATGTTTGTCGAGATTTAAAATACAATATTATATATAGTATAATTAAGTCACTCATGAAATAGTCCAAACAATTTTAATCTATTTGAACCAAATTTTGGTTTCAAACCTTTAGCCCCGTCCCTCTCTTTTTTGCCTCCCCTTCCACACGCCATGTTTATTGCCCCATAGACTTTAAACCGTTGACTTGATTTCATGCTTTGCTTTCTTTCATAAATACATTTTGATTGTTGTAGCTTTATTCTACCATGGCATTGACCTTGACTTCGTGATACTTTTAGAATCAAATAAATAATTTCTACAATAATAATAATGGTAAACTCAAATGAATTTTAATTTTAAACTACTTTATCTATCTGTGTTGTATAAAAGTATTTAGATAGAGAACTCGTCGAGTAACGGTAGAACATGAATATTTTTTAAATTAAAAAATATATATGTTTCTAACTTGATCTCATTTTACTAGTATTCATCTCCTAAGCTGAAGCCTAAGATATTTGAGAAGAATTACTATTACTAGTCTTCTGCCCAGTGGGATCCAAAGCTAAGATAATGGAGTCGTCTCAACAAAATTCACAGCCACCAACCACTCAAAGATGCCATTGCCTATAAATTCCATGTAAGCTTTATCCTTGCAAGTAAACTGATAAATTCGCTGTTTTCTTTTTTCTTTCTTGTTATCAGAAATCAGGATGGCGAACACTCGCAGCAATGCCAAGCGGATTCTGTGTATAATTTTGTATAATGTCTTTCTGATGTCTATG
The DNA here is from genome assembly GCF_002738345.1 of Cucurbita maxima. Taxonomy (NCBI): domain Eukaryota; kingdom Viridiplantae; phylum Streptophyta; class Magnoliopsida; order Cucurbitales; family Cucurbitaceae; genus Cucurbita; species Cucurbita maxima. The sequence continues at coordinate 297,805 of NW_019272059.1, forward strand.
ATATCAGGTTTGGCAAAATACACACCAACCTCTGGAAATGAATCGGATCGCTTGGCTCTACTTGACTTAAAAAGTAAAGTATTCAACGACCCACTTGGAATCATGAGTGCTTGGAACGATTCCATGCATTTTTGCGATTGGGTTGGCGTTTCTTGCGATCAAAGCATCAGAAAAGTAGTGGGTTTGAGCTTGGAAGCTCGAAAGCTGAGTGGTTCGATACCACCTTCTCTGGGTAATCTTACTTATCTCACTGAAATCAGATTGGGAGACAACAACTTGCATGGCCAAATTCCCCAAGAGTTTGGTCGACTGCTACGATTGCGTCATCTCAATTTGTCTTTTAATAACTTCAGTGGTGAGATTCCAGTGAATATAAGTCATTGTACTGAGCTGGTTGTTCTGACAATTGGTGCCAATAGGCTTGAAGGTCAAATTCCATCCCAATTCTTCACGTTAACCAAGTTGGAGCTTCTCGGGTTTGGTGTCAACAATTTGACTGGAACTATCCCACCTTGGATAGGTAATTTTTCTTCAATGCTTCGTTTGTCATTCGCAAAGAACAACTTTCAAGGAGACATTCCCAATGGAGTTGGACGTCTGCATAGATTGAAATTCTTCACAGTTTATGGAAACTACTTCACAGGGTCAGTGCCGCTTTCAATCTATAATATAACTTCTTTGAATTATTTTTCTGTTACTCAGAATCGATTGCAAGTCCTAGTACCACCAAATAATGGATTTTCTCTTCCCAATCTTCAGATCTTTTATGGTGCTATCAACAATTTCAACGGGCCTATTCCCACGTTTTTTGCGAATGCCTCAAGTCTTCAAGAAATAGATCTTTCTGAGAATAATTTCACTGGTAAAATACCTGAGGACTTAGGGAACTTAAACGACTTGGTGGTACTAAATTTTGATGACAATAGACTTGGAACTGGGAAAGTTGGTGACTTAAGTTTTATCAGTTCCTTGACTAATTGTACCAGTCTAAGCATACTGGGTGCTGCTGGGAATCATTTTGGTGGAGTATTGCCTCCATCTATTACCAACTTGTCAGACCAATTCACAAGCCTAACCTTAGGTGAAAATATGTTAAGTGGAGGCCTTCCAGTAGGGATTGAAAACTTGATTAACTTGCAGGTTTTCACTGTGGAAAATAACTACTTGAATGGTAGTGTCCCTCTCAATGTTGGTAAGCTTCAAAACTTGGCCAAATTGTATTTGCAAGGTAACAAACTAAGTGGGCCAATTCCATCATCCATTGGTAACTTGTCCTTGATCATCGAGCTTCGTTTGAATGATAACAAACTTGATGGAAGTATACCACCAAGCTTAGGACGATGCAAAAGACTTCAAGCTCTTGACCTATCTAATAATAAGCTAAGTGGTACCATACCCGAGGAAGTTCTCAGTCTCCCTTCCCTTTCACTCTTTTTGACCTTGGCTCAGAACTCACTTACTGGTCCATTACCAGCTCAAGTGGGAGAATTAATTAGTTTATCTGAGTTGGATCTGTCAGAGAACATGTTATCAGGAAATATTCCCAAAGACCTTGGTAAATGTATGGGCCTGATTCATTTGTTTTTGGATCATAACCTATTTGAGGGAACAATTCCTCAATCTTTGGAAGCTTTGAAAGGTCTAGAAGCACTTGATCTTTCAAGCAACAACTTGTCTGGGCCAATTCCCCAATTTCTTGACCGGTTTCTTGCACTCAAGTATCTCAATCTATCCTATAATAGTCTATGTGGTGGTTTTCAACACTTACATTTACCTTCATGCATGCCTAACCCAACACATTCATCCAACAAGTTTCTGACAAAAAAAGTGTTAGCCTGTACAATATCTACAGTCACATCTGCCATTATTATTTTGAGCATCCTTCTTGTGTGTTTAATGCTTAAGAATTCGAGGAAGAATGCTTCGAATTCATCTTCCAACTCCAAGGATTTTCTATTGCAAGTTTCCTACTTACAACTCAGTAGATCAACTGACGGGTTCTCTAGAGACAATTTGATTGGTTCAGGTAGTTTTGGTTCTGTGTATAAAGGTTCTCTGTCAAATGATGGATTGATTGTTGCAATCAAAGTTGTGAACCTCCAACAAGAAGGTGCTTCCAAAAGTTTTGTTGATGAATGCAAAGCTCTCGCAAACATAAGACATCGAAATCTACTAAAGATCATAACTTCTGTCTCGAGCATCGATGGACAAGGCAATGAGTTTAAAGCTCTAGTTTTCGATTTCATGTCCAATGGAAACTTGGACCGTTGGCTTCACCCTACAAATCAAGGGGAGAATCAAAGAAGGTTGAGTCTTATCCAGAGACTGAATATTGCCATTGATATTGCTTGTGCATTAGATTATCTTCACAATCATTGCGAAACACCTATTGTTCACTGTGATCTAAAGCCTAGCAATGTATTGCTGGACGATGATATGGTGGCCCATGTAGGGGACTTTGGTTTAGCAAGATTCATGTTGGAAGGCTCAAATGATCAATCATCTTTCAGCCAAACCATGTCACTTGCGCTTAAGGGTTCGATCGGGTATATCCCTCCAGGTATTTTTCTTCCATCCAAACTCCTTTAGATCTTGATTTTCTATTCGTATAATGATGGATGAGGAATTGCAGAGTATGCCACCGGTGGTAGAGTTTCCAGTGAAGGAGATACTTTCAGCTACGGAATACTACTATTGGAGATGATCATTGGGAAAAGACCCACCGACAAAACGTTTCACAGTGGCGTAGACATTCACATGTTCACTTCAACGGCATTGTCTCATGGAGCGTTGGCCATAATTGACCCTTATTTGCTATATGAAGAAACACGTTGTCAAGAAGAAGAGAAGGAAGACAGAATTCCAGAAATAGCAATAATGATGGGTGAAGATAATCATGGTAGAGAAACTGTACCAAGATGGATGGAGGAATGTGTAGTTTCAATAATGAGAATTGGGTTATCATGCTCTTCAACTGTGCCTCGAGAAAGAACGTCCATGAATATGGTTGTTGACGAATTGCAGAAAATAAGAAGCTGCTATCTCAAGTTTAAGAAGGCACAAACACAAGGATCACTCGATATTTGTTCCCTCAACCTTGAGAGACAAAATGATTGTAGTTCGGCCGCAATGGCTTCCGGAAGTAGCAGCAGGCAGCAGCACCATTAAACTTCCTTAGTTATGTGTCCATTGTGTAGTCCTGCCAAAATTATCAATTTTTTTTTTTCTTTTTGTCAGATGAAGAAATTCACAAGGTTATCAATGCCCTAAACCCTTCAAATCTTACGTAATTCAAACGTTTCCATGACGTACAAAAACTTCGAATGACGTCATTATCCAATTAATTTTAATTAAAAACAAGGAAATACTATTATTCTTATTTGTTTTTTCTTCGTTCTGTTTATTTAAAAAAAAAAAAAATCCCAAAAAATACTTTTATTTAATAAAAAAAAAAAACGATTTTCTATTTTATTATTAAATATGTCCTCTTATTCAGAAAACATATATATATATTAAATATGCTGGAATGCACTCCCAAAATCAGGTTACCTCCCCTAAATTTATTTAACAAAAAACTTTCAAATTTAATCTTGAAGTCAATTTCGATTAAAATAGATAAATAATAATAATAATAATAGTTCCCGATTGTATTTATAAAATGTACAGAGGAAAAGCTAATAAACAACAATAAAAATTAAAAAAATAATAATAAACTAAGAAAAACACACTTGGTTCCTCCATCAGCTTGAACCAACCAAACCTCCTACCTAAGTCCTAGAAATCAAAGTTGAACGAAAAGCTGCAATATGAATTTACTCTGCAAAAGTTTTTGATAATTACTGGTTGTCTGTCTTTTACGATTCTCCTCCCAAAATTCCAGTTGATGGGGCACTCATTACATTTTTCCATTTGATTTGATTTTACCAGGAAACTTAAGCGACGGGATTCTCGTGCATACGTGAGGTCAAGTTCAATCGTTACTGAAATACAGGTTCCTCCAAATACGGGTATTACATTGAAAATACCCCAAGAATGTAAATAATGTATGTTATGGAGAAAAAATAACATAACCGAAAGTGATAGATAGAAATCACTGCAGAAAAGGTCTCCAGTTCTAAAAAATTTCTACCTAATGTAAAAGACCTTCAATTTTGGTATTATTAGTAGGACTTGACTCTCCCCTGAGGGTATTTCCTCTCAACAGCACCAATTCTTTGAGGTGGCCATACAATATGTGACACCCTACCTTGAATCAAACCCATTGGTATCTGCCAGCAAAAGGCTTAGTTCAGTCAGGCTGGGCTAGTCATGTCTAAAAAGCATTAAAAAAGGAGTTGAACTCAAACCTCAGATACTTGCAGTAAAGTATTTCAAGAAATGTCTCTGGAAAAACAGTAAATTAATTATCTATATTTTCTTAATGCTCTTTCATATGAAAACTTTGTTTTGAACTCTAAAAAAGTATGATGATATTTTCAACTGTGTTTTTCAATTCCCAAAAATAGTTACAAGAATAATTAAAGATCCCATCGAGGCTACCAATCCACATAAACTCTGGTTGCATCTCAAAACTAATAGCACACCCGAAAAGAAACAGAATATTAACTATAGAAGATGGTATCTTACCGGGCCAAAAGATCTCGAGTCCATGCTGCAATCTGAATTATCACCTTCAACCCAACAGTGTCCTTCTGGAACCTTTACAACGTCATATGTTTGACGAGTTCCAACCCAATCTCCTGGTAAGGCAATAACTCTTTTCACATGTTTCTCCTTGTAATTACTAGGGGATCTGCAATAGGTCAACGATTTAGGGAAGGAAATTTTAATCAAATTGTTCAAGTCTCTAAGAGTAAATTTTATCTTCAACGACACCGTAGCCACAAATCCATACCAGTGAATACATTTTGTTTCAGGAGTCAGTTCAGTTTTGGATTGTTCGAACTCAGTTTAAGAGTGATTTTGGGTAAGGAAGCCTCTCCTAAATACTCTTTCAATTTCAATTAAGGTCGTCCAAACTAATTTCTGACCACTAAGCCTTGTACTTGCTGCTTAGGAATCTACTGGATTATATTAGGAGCACTTTAAGTTAGTAGTTTCCACTTGTGGAGTTGTTTGGTGTGTGCCTACCAACTTTTCTAACTACATCATGTGAAGCATGTCTCTTTGAATTATTATGTCTCCTTATGTGTTTAAGCATGCTGGAATATTGAGTTGTGATAGGTTATGTGGTGTTTTTAAGATGTTGAACATATTATATTTGTGGTGGATATGTGACTTAAGTTATGAAATGTGACCTTTGATGATTTTTGAGCCTGTTGTTTGTTGAGTATGTTGTGATGAGCATGCTGAAATGCTGACATTGTCTGAAAAGGCATGATGGTTGTGTAGGATCATGCATTTTAGTGAGATTCTACGATGTCAGAGGACCTTGTGTGTGATGAAGAAAAGTTGGGTAAATACCATTGTGCCTCAGGTAAAAATGGTCAGGGTGGTAGACCATTGACATAACTCGAAAGAGTCAGTCTCATATAGCTTTGTGAGAGCTAAATATTAGTGTTGAGTGACTCTGTGGAGTCAAATGAGCTCGTTGACCTTGCGTGAGGATTGAGTGCACATGACATGATGTATTGATGCAAGTGTTGAGCATGTTGAATGTTTCACTTGTTTTATGTGCAAAGAGCATGTTTAGTTGTATGAGAGAAGCATTATGTTTGTTTTCTATGTTGTATGTTGTTTGATGACTCCTCACGTGTGAGCCACTTACTGAGTATGCATTATGATGAACTCACCACCAAATTTTGAGATCATTAGCTAGTTATTCTATCTTCTTAATAGTTGGTTTTAGTTGGGAACTTACATTAGTACGAGTTGGTTAGTTCATTTATGGTTTGAGTTACTGTTTAGTGTTGATGATTCATTTTGGGACTGGCATTTGAGATGTATCATTGTTTGGAAGTTGGCTTGTTCTTAGAAATTTTGTTAAAGTTGGATAAGCTTGAAAGAGTTCTTTATATTCAGGTAATTTGAAGTTAACTGTTAGTTCTTGAGTTGGAGCTTAGTATTTCTTTCTCGGGTGCTCAATATTTGGGAAGTTACCACGGTTACGTTGTAATACGGTCAAAATTTGGGGTGCGGTAAATTTGGGAAGAAGAGGACTTGGAGGTTACAATCTCCTAACAGCGCAGGAAACAATGAAGGCTTTTTATCTAGCGTACACTCTTGGCATGCTTTCAATCACATACATTTACCAATTACATCATCAAGACTATTACAATTCAGGAGCCAGATGGATCACTATGCTATCCATTACCTTAGATTATTTCGAATATGACTACGTAAATATAATTCGTACTATTTCTTTCACAAAAAATGACCATTTTTGTTAATGAGGAAACAAGCTTTTATTCAGACAAAATGAAAGAATACAAAAGGACACACAAAAATACTGCACACTAAGAGAAGGCAACCACCTAGCTATACAGAAAAAAAAAAAAAGATCTCCAGTTCATAATAATTAGACCTAGCAGATAAGTACAAAAATACTTGGAAAACGATGTCCAAATAGAGTGACCACACCTCCTCCCAAGGTCTCTCACGATCCCTAAAAGGTCTTATTCCTCTTGATCCAATTGCCCCAAAGGACTACAAAGAGGCCACAAAACTTGACCCCCCATATTGGATAGGCAAATGCAAAGAGTAACCATTTCGTTCTATGCAAATTGCAAGTAATGGAGTTCGAGTTTTTCTTACTTTTGAGTTCTCTGTCTTTATTCTTCGATTGTATGGCCTTGGGAAGTTATTAAATTGGAGTCCAAATGTGATCTCTCAGCGATGATTAATCAAATGGGCCTACAAACTAATAATGATCAAAAGTCAACCTAGAAGAGCCAATCCAAATCTTAATTATCTAGCCTCAACTCATTAAGATTCAAACCCTGAGCAATCCCAATCGAGCAAGACTATCTACATACAATGCACTGGATCATACTACTATATAATTTGAGAGAGAGCGATGGGAAGGATAATGTGGGTTTACATAGGCCATTTTCTTTCTTAATCTAGAGAAGCCTTCACCATCGAATAAAAGAGGAACTAAATCAAGCTAATACCACAAAACACAATATAAGCGTCCAGAACAAGACAATACAGATAACGAAGTTAGGCGCTGGATGGAAACTTACCGGTAAACAATCACGTCACCGGGAGAAAATTGAAACTTCTCAAGGCAAAATTTCTCAACCAGCACGTAGTCATCTGAAAGCAAACCCAAGCATCAGATGGTATCAATTCCTCGCTATAACAAATATGCAACCTTCAGAAAATTACCACTAACAGGTCCTGCCGGAGAAGTGGCTCTAGGATTAAAAGTGGGAGACATTGAAGCACCCCGGATAGGGACAACACTCGCATAACGATCCGAAACCGTAACGCCTATAATTCCAAGTGTGAAACATTTCCTCGCAACGTTCCACACTAAACTTCGATTTGCCATTTCCAAAGTATACCAAATAGATGCATATCAAGTGCGAAATGGGAGTTCAGTAACTGCAACATGGAAAAATCTATAATGAAATAAGAACCCAAAAAAATTCAAAGTAGGCAAACAAAAACATTTGTTGTCAATTCGAATTTTGAGCTTGCAGAACAGAATCAAAGCAATCATAAAGGTCGAACTCGAACTCGAATCGGAAGAAATTCGATGAAACTTACCAGATAGGCGCAATTCGTCGAGTTTACCTAAAAATTGACAGTACACAACAGATAGAAACCGCAAGATTTCCGGCAAGCAGCCCAATTATCCCAGTTGAATTCCTCAACTACGTTGAAAAGATTAAAGAATATTATGAGAATAGGAAGCGGGCGATCGACGCTGAGAGATACGGAAGAACTCAATAGAAAATATTGTTTGCCAAATCCGCTGGTGATCGCTGCACTCACTCAGCGCCAAACCCTAACCATACAGTAAACGAAGGCGCGAACGAGCGAGCGCAAACAGAGAAATAGAAGAGGCAAATACTTTATTTTTCTTTTCTTTTTTCCGAGTTAAAAAAAATGTAATTACTAAATAACTTTTTTTCCCTTGCAAAAAATAAAAAATAAAAATAAACCCAAGTAAAATTATGAGCAAGCTTGTCGACCGTACTCGAGATAGAATCAAATCGCTCGTTTATTAATGTATTACAACACCAAACGAATAATATTTTGATCCTTAATAAGTAAACGGGATTGAACATCGAACTCGAATTACTGCACAATCATATAATTTATTTTTTTTTTATAAAAGTTAGACCAACTCGACCCTCTCGAGTTGAATAACTCTTAAAATTTAATATTATACAAATATAAAAGTAAAATATTATAAAATATAAAAGTAAAACTTATTTCACGTGTTAGTTGAACCCCTGATCTGCATAGATCAAGAGCAAACACTGTCATTCACAACATGGACTACCATGGTACTAATTCAGTTCGAACAAATATTGAATTTGGGCTACTTTGGCTTTAGTTGGACTCTCGATGATTGGGAATGGACGATAGTAACCTCATCTACACAATAATAAAAATAAATAAATAAATAAATAAAAAGTAAAAAAAATGTTAAAAGTAGTTTGAAAAGTCACCATTGGTGAAGAAGAAACATATTGCAATGATAATATAGAAGAGGATGAGAATCAATCCCTTCATGTAATGTGAACTGCCATCCTATAAATTCAACATAATTTACAAAATTAGCCAATTAAATACAAAATATTCCATTTTTAAAAAATTTAAACATATATATATATGTGTGTGTGTGTGTGTATATGTATGTGTGTGTATATATATAGGGGCTGTACCTGTAAAATGGATGATGAAGCCATTATTGAAAGAGCGAGGGAGGCAGTTTCAAGAACATTACATTTAAGATCCATGTTAATTCCCATAATCCAACCGACAATTACGCATAAAGGAACCTGAAAATTAAGAATAATTAATTTTTAAGTTTTATTAAAAATATAAAAATTAAATTAAATTATAGCATTTTAAAGAATATAATAATATTAATACCGTTACGAAATCAACTCAAATTTCTTACCACAAACATTGCTATTTGAGTTGCAGATCCTAAAGCAACACCTAAAGTTATATCCTGCATTTTACCATTAAAAAAATATAATAATAATAATAATAATAATATGATTATTAAGGAAATTAATTAATTATATTAAGGACATACCAACTTGTTCTTATAAGCAAATATGAGAGCTCCTGCGTGCTCGGCTGCATTTCCAACCAATGGTAGCAATATCATGCTAAGAAACGCAACTGATAGCCCCCAACTTTCCGAAGCGTCCTAATTTTTCAACCATGTTATCTACTTTTTACTTATAACTTAAAAAATTAAGCGAAATATTACAAATTTAGAGGAGAAATAGTTATCGAACAAAACTTTTATTACCTCAATTGTAGCCACCACGTACTCCGACAACAAAGCAATGAGAATAGTAACGCCTACCAACCAAGCCACTGTACTCCATATTCCAATCGTTGGTGCTTCTTGCACAACGTCATCGTTATAAACGTCTAGTTCCTAATACAGAATAATAATAAAACAACGTCTAAATTATCATACTTGTTGTATAATTTAAAATTAATTTAACCATACCTTATCCGGTTCAAAAAATTCACGGTGAGTCCATAGTTGAAAGATCAAGTAAGCTACATAAGCCACCAACATTACTATACTACTTGCTCTAGACAATCGTAGCGCTTTAGCTACAACCACATCAGTGGACCCTTTGACATAAGGGAACAACATCGGAAGCAAATGACATAAAAGCGCCAACAACAACATGTGTGAGTTCACCTCAACTTGTCTCTATAAGAAAATGTTACAAAACTTTATAACGTACGATTAAAACATATATCTTCAACTAAGAAGCCAAGAACCAATCACATACTTGATCATAGGTTTGTTGTCTTTTAAGATTGACGATGCCACTAATGAAAAGTGAGGTTCCAAGAACGACCAGAAGGTTTGATAGAACCGAACCCAAAAGAGAGTACTTCACCAACTCAATTTTATCCTTGCTAAGTGCAAATATTGCTATAATTAGCTCCGTCGCATTGCCACATGTTGCATTTAATAACCCACCAACTAAGTATAAAAATACATGATTAGAGTTGATCGAACCATGTCTAAAAAATAATAAATAAATAAATCAAAATAATAAATAAATAAAGGAAGAAAATTACTCGTGGGGCCGGTGAAATATGAGATTTGTCTGCAAATAGATGAATAAGAATATTAATTTAAGTTAAATGATAGAAAAAGAATATTGAAAATTCCAGAATGAAAACGTCGTCGTTTCAGGCTTACTCCGTCAGAAAGCTCAGGCGTTCCGCAAGTGGAGCAAGCCCCAATAAGCTCAGAACGAAAACCCACGCCTGTAAATCCATTCAACTTTTTTAACAGATTATTATTTTTAATTAATTTCTTTTATCTAAAATCTAAAATCTATTTCTATTTTAATTTTAAAAAATTTGGATTTTTTTTTTTTTTAAAAAAAAATAAAATTGAAATAGTTTTCACTTACTCTTCCGAAGCCAAGAGAGTCGGCCAACACAGCCAACGGAATCGCCGGAAAAAGAAACCAAATCTTCGTTCCCAAAATGACCTCTTGAAGATTCACAAGCAACAGCCTAAGACAACCGAAACGAACCTTGGAAACGAGGGTCAAATCGGACTTTCTGCGCAGCGATGACGACGACATGTTGTGAGCCGTCCGACCGATCAGCGAACCCTTGACGGCGCCGTTTTGCAAGATCGGCGTTTCTTGTTCGAAATCCATGTGTCTTACTAAATCCAAAGACTCTGTGAAATGGAATTCTTCTCGCAAAGTTGAGAATATATCGCAAATGGAATGCGTTTACCTTTCATTTTCTTCTACTTTTTTCCAATATTTAATTATACTATAAACTTTTTAATTTTAATTTCTTTTAAATACAGAAATTCAATTCTCTAACCTCTACCATTAACAATTTTTATTAAAAAAATATTTAATATTTATATTGTATTTGGTGAGTATACATTTATTTATATTTTAAAAAATTATAAATTTATTAGAAATAAAAATTTATAATATACATATAGCATGATGTAGGTATTTGAATGGAAGTTTCTTGTAAGTTTCAAACTTTCAAACACCATTTATCGCTTATAATGACAATATTAAAGTAAATAAATAAATAAATAAAAATAAACAAATATTAAAAGCAATAATAGTCTACTTTGAATATATATTTGAACAAATGTGAACCATTTTTATACAAAAAAAAAAAAAAAAAAAAAAAAAAAAAAAAAAAAAAAAAAAAAAAAAAAAAAAAAAAAAAAAAAAAAAAAAAAAAAAAAAAAAAAAAAAAAAAAAAAAAAAAAAAAAAACTATATTTAAACCAAAAAATATCAAATATTATTTTTATGATTTATTTTAATTTTGAAATACTTGTTTAATTTTTAAAAAGTTACCATCTAAAACGATATAGTCATGGTCTATACGATAATAGCTATGATGTTTGTAAAGGTCAAATACGAAATAATAGCATTTAGATATAAAGTTTATAACGTAACCAAAATTTAACTTTAGAATTGAATCGAATCATAAAGGAGATATTCGTTAGCAAAAGAATTATTATCATAATTGAGTTGAAAAAAAGTGTACAAGTAGTGCGCACTATGATGAGATAGGCCATAAGGCCATGGTTCATATGAATTTTAAAGTGGGCGCTGTGATTAAAGGGCCCATTTGAGCCCATCCATAATCGATTAACCACTCATTTTAGAAACAATATGCCTATTTTTATTTTTTTTAGTTTGTTTGATAATTATGAGTTGACTAATTGATTCTTAATTTGACTATGTTTGACGCAATTATATATTAAATAAAAGAAAAAAACTACAAAAATAATAAAATAAACCAAATAAACGAAATAATTAAAAATAAATAAAGTAGAGACAAAACCAAGTTGATCACGTCTCCATCCCTCGCTCAGATAATAAATTAGTATTTTATCTATTAAATTATTTTTGAATATATATATTTTTTATGCATAAATATTATTATTCTAAAAATTTATGTATTAATTAATGTAAATTTATTAAAATAAAATTGAAAAAGAAAATAAAAAGGTTAAGAAGACGAAAAAGACTCCAACGAACCACCGGTTTCCACGTATCGAGTTCTTGGTGCGCAAACGAGGGCTTGTTCAGACATCAAAATGCGTGGCTTTAACAGGCACCGATGATTATGGAACGCACGTCCACTCTAAGCTTCCTGATCTCTTATTGACAGCCGTTGGATTCGTATACTTTTTCTCAAAGATTGACGATTCTGTGGGCCCCATTTCTATGTAATGCCACGCGCTTAGGCTGGACGTGAATCGACGCTTCTCGTTCTCGATAAGATCATTCGAGAACAGCCACTACTTAAAGAACCCTTCTCTTCCTTAATCTCTCGGCCTTCATTTCTTCTTCTTCCACGGCCTTTTCATTGCGGCTGAATCCTCCCCCACCGCCTTTTTACTGTAGCGTTATTGGGCGGCGAAAATGGCAGGATCCGGCGTTGTAGCGGTGTACGGAAACGGAGCTCTGACTGAGACAAAGCAATCCCCCTTCTCTGTGAAAGTTGGATTGGCTCAAATGCTTCGTGGCGGCGTAATCATGGACGTTGTGAACGCCGAGCAAGCTCGTGTCGCTGAGGAGGCTGGAGCGTGCGCCGTCATGGCCCTTGAACGAGTTCCTGCGGACATCCGAGCCCAGGGCGGTGTCGCTAGAATGAGCGACCCTCAACTAATCAAGGAAATCAAACAGGCTGTCACGATTCCGGTCATGGCGAAGGCTCGAATTGGCCATTTCGTTGAAGCTCAGATTCTTGAGGCCATTGGTATCGATTATGTAGACGAGAGCGAGGTTCTTACTCTCGCCGATGAAGAAAACCACATCAACAAGCACAATTTCCGCATTCCGTTCGTCTGTGGCTGCCGTAATCTCGGTGAGGCGCTGCGGCGCATCCGCGAAGGAGCGGCGATGATCAGGACCAAGGGCGAGGCCGGCACCGGTAATATCATTGAGGCAGTGCGGCACGTGCGGTCCGTGATGGGAGATATTAGGTTGTTGAGGAACATGGACGACGATGAGGTCTTCACCTTCGCCAAGAAGATCGCTGCGCCTTACGATTTAGTTCTGCAGACTAAGCAGCTCGGGAGGCTCCCAGTGGTTCACTTCGCCGCCGGTGGTGTAGCAACACCGGCCGATGCGGCGCTGATGATGCAGCTCGGTTGCGACGGCGTGTTCGTCGGCTCCGGTGTGTTCAAGAGTGGCGACCCGGCGAAGCGCGCCAGAGCGATTGTGCAGGCTGTTACTCATTACAACGATCCAGAGGTGCTGGCGGAAGTGAGCTGTGGGCTTGGCGAGGCAATGGTCGGATTGAACATGACTGATAAGGTCGAAAGGTTCGCGAATAGATCGGAGTAGACGATCCCAAATCCTTTTCTAGAACTAAGAACATATACTTTTCTTGCAATTTACGTTTAAACATATAGCTAGCTATAAGGAATTTTGATACCTGTTTCACTGTTTGTATTGAATTGCTTATAAATCCCTTCTTTATTTCCTTCTCGAACATCTTACTTCACAATCCTCTATTTCATTTCTGATGGATTTTTCACACCTTAGATTAAGAACAATGTAATCAAGAAATTATAGAAAACCAATAAAAAAACTGAACGGATGGTCTCAGTCGTTTTCACCCACAGCTTGCAAGAGGCTAAGCAATTGGAGGAAGTAGTAAGAAACTCCTCCGCCTGTTGTGTATTGTAGTTTCTCTGGCCCTTCCTCGGCCGGAAAGTGCCGTCGACGGAGCAATTGAAGCTTCCGGCCAACCACCCCAAGTTCCAGTATCTTTCTATGTTTAGCTTGGACATTGCGATCAAAGAGCCGAGCATACAAAGAAAGAACAGTTGATAACATAGAACCGTGGAGGAGAAGAATCCACCATTTTGTGTTTAAAATTAGCCTAAAAATCAATTTATATTACTCCACTGAACAGCAGATTATGTTGCTGCCTCATATCTATTTATTGGTACAAAAAGAAAAGCCAGTCAGTCCACAGTCCAATGTACGTTTTAAAATCGTGAGGCTCGATTTGGGCAGTTGATCCTTGTTCTTCACAAACAGCTACACATGCCCCTACCCTCTAACTCTACTATAGCATTCTCCAACTCACATGTGCCTATCCTCGGAATCCATGGCCGTCGATGTCTCCTTTGGCCTACTTGCCTGAACCTTGTTGGATTTGAGAAGCTCCTAATCATTTCCTGCGACGGCTCTAACCTAAGATACGGTGGTTCTCCAGCCAGTGAGCGGCAGTGTTGGTCGTCGGGTTGTGGGTGTACCGTAATACACATGGCTGAGTTGCATCGCCATTGCTTGATTAGCTTCCCTAAGTCTGAACTTATCCAATAACAAATGGCGGCTTCTCCCTCTCTGTTGCTCCTCCCCAAAACAAGTCCTCCCTGTCAGTTCTTCCTTTCAAGTGTACATACCAATAAACAAGACCAAGTGGCTATGACACTGAAGTGCTGCCAAATAATTTTAAACTACATTAACTACTATGAAGTAAAGAGGAGTATGGCAGCATTCAATTTGCAGACGACGTAATTTTGAAGCTATAACTGAAGGCTTGCACTAGGACAGACTATGCTGGTCGCCAGTCGGTGATCCCCGAGAAGTATCAAAATTCTACAAAAACGTTGGATTTCCTCTTGAAAGACTGTTCTAAGGGGTAATGATATAAAAGAATTTAAATTTAAGAGTACAACTCTTTTGATGGTTTGCAGTCTTGATGAAACAATAGAATACATTAACCTAAGGTGGAAACAACATACATTGTGGACATATCTCATGAATTTCTTCTTACTCCATCACCTAAGCTCTAAATGGAAAGAATGTGGAGACTGATTTCATAGCATGCTCTTCACTCAGCACGCTTGGATATTATCTGAATTGTAATTTTCTCATGCTAAGGAATTCCATGGATGTGAAACCATTCAGGCATGTGAAATTTTTCGTATAGAATGGGTCGGACGTCTTTTTCCAGGGCGAGGTGTTTGAGGAGCGGGAGGAGGACGTCTAAAAGCTGAAGAATGCACATCACAGAGCAATGGGGAAGTGAGTATCTAATAATGGAATGGACCAAAGCCATTATCATAAGAGAAGTTTCTACCTGATTATCAGAAGGCTGTGCAGGAGAGAATGGGAGGCATGGGATTCCATTCAATGGTTGCAGTAAGAAACTAAACGGGTTGTTATCGATTATAACAACTCGAGAGAGATCTCTTCGTAAACACGATAGATCTTTTACGTGTTCTCTGTATTCTCTGCAATTTAAAGAAACATCTTTAAGAAATCTAATTTTGTAGTTCATTTCAACAGCCTGATAAATTTTAAGCAAAAGCTTAGAACACAAAATCTCTCATGGAAGGAAAAGCTTGCTTAATTGAGTTGTACCCCAGTCAAGATCAATCTCAGATTCTAAACCCAGTTAGAGGTAAATTACTTACGTGCTAACGGTGGATGGTCGATAAAGTCGAAGGCTAAATCTTCCCTCTGAATCGATTCGGTCGACCAGTGGTCTAGCATATCCTGTACATCGGACCACATATGACATATAGCAACGGGAGGAAAGTTATAAAAGATATTGATTAATCTAAACCTTCAAGACCAGCGGTGAATAAAATGAGTTCAGCAAATTCAGCAGCCTGACTCAAGAACTCGTGCAATCCAGGACGTTCAAATACAGTCACATGACTGATCTTTGGCTTTCCTTCATATTCCTTCAATACAGCTACCAAAATTAATCGACAGAAGAAAATTTTCAAGTAGAGTTTAGAAAGAGAAATCCATGGGAGGTACCTTGTCCGAGGACACACATTCTAGCTGAAACCAATTCAAGCCAGCTTCTGTTGCCTGAGTGCGAAAAACGGCTGGCAAACTGGATGTTTCATATGCACAAACCAAGGTTTCGTCCAAATCAAGAACAACCTGAGAGAGCAAATGAAGTATTGGAATCACAACATGTAAAATGCATAAACATCACAGCAAACTTAGTTTATCTCAACATCGTAATAATAGGTTTCAAAAAACAAATGGAAAATATTCAAATCAGTAAATCGCAAGCAGAGATGGAGGCAGTTTGTAGTGTCTAATGATTTCACAATGTCGCCAATCATCATTTTCTTCAAAAACATATAAAAAAAGAAGAGGACGAAACGAACATTACCGTGATCTTTTCCAGCGGGCGATCTCGACTTCCACCGTCATCCACATCAGTGAGAGGGCTAAGTTTCTTAGCTGAAAGCTGATGGAGAGAAAGCTCAGCAATCGGCAAGGGCTTAAAAGAGGGAGAAGATGAGGCAAGAAGCGGCAATCTAACACCGACATAGGACAAAATCTGAGCCCAAGAAGGAGCACCACGCACGATCTGAGCAATTATATGAACAAAGAAAGAGAGCCAATCGATCAAAGCTTGCCATACTTGCAGAGACCTCGGCACACAGACCTCGGCTTGACCAATCTGCGCCATATCCACAACGAATCGCAGATACAGAGAGATCCCCAAAACTGACTCGATGCTTCAGAAAGAAAACGCGAATCGGCCTCTCTCTCTCTCAATCATTTTCAACAATAAACAAGAATTGAAAACGCCACGACGCAATTGGAAAATTCTGTGGCCGACGGAATTGTGGCGGTGATGGCAGGTGGCTTTTTGCCGCCCTGGCTCGGCTCGAAGGACTGCTTCCTTTACCTTTTTTTTTTCCCCTTCTAAATAATAATAATAATAACAACTTAATTAATAATAATTATCCTAGCCAAATAACGGTGTGATTTATTCCAATTCATTGATAAATAAATAATATTTTAAAATTATTTTTGGTGGCTCGTGAACTTAGCCCCCTACACGTCGCCGTCAAGCTGTGCTTAATGGTCACCGTGACCCCATTTAAAGGTTAATGTCTCTATTTTTATTTATTTATTTATTATTATTATTGTTATTGTTTTCTTTGATTATTCCAAACCATTATCTATTCAGCTTTTTATTTTAAATGTTACAACTGCTCATATTTTGTTGCATTTATTGGGAAGGATATTTTAGTTTAATTAATCATCTCATAATCCCCTCTTAATTATTATTTTTTAATTCTTATCTTTATAGTATGACAAATCGAGAATGGAAACTCCATCTTCCAAACTATTAAAAAATGAGCTGAACTTGCTTATTTTAATTAATTTTTTAGTTACTCTGAAAATAGATTAATTAACTTATTTTATATTTATTTAGTTGCTAAATTAAAGAAATATCTTTAAATTTTGTTTTTTTTTTTTTAATTTAAGGATATTATTTTATTTTTTTAATCACTGTTTTAATAATCTCAAATTCATCCCTTATACATTGTCGGCTATTTGAATAATATTAAAGTTAGTTGACCCTTTATCCAATCACAATTTAATGCTGCTAAATGGTTATTAAATTTAGTCACGGGAAATTAACACACCTGTCTCTTAGGCCCATAATGACGATTATTTGGGCCAGATTCAAATTAGGCCCATGACACTCCCATTGCAATGGATTAGAAACTGGGCCGAAGAACTATGATATTTGGGCCGGAGTCAAACAGGCCCATTGTCACATTTGTTATTCCATAATCATTCATCTGTTCTAAATTAATAAATAATAAAATAAAATTTTAAAAATGGTTAATTGGAGTTTTTTTTTTCCTTTAAAAAGAAAAAAGGAAAGGAAAAAGAGTGGTTGGGAAGTGAAAATTTGGAGTGGCAATAGTGAAATATTGATTATCGTCAATTTACAATCCAACCTCCTGTTCTTCTGTGTCTCGCGGGTGCTGACGTTTACATGGATCTCTGCCGCTTACGCTCTCTTCTTTCCCAAACTCATGCATTAATCCTTCCTCCATTCATTCCCAATCCTTCTCCCAATTTCCATTTCTTCATGTGACTCCCGATTTCGTTCTCTCCTCTCAGATCTCCTTTCCGCCATGGAAATGCCATCCACCACTCCCAAAACCGTCGAGGAAATTTTCAAAGATTACGCCGGTCGCCGTGCCGCTCTTGTTCGCGCCCTCGCTCACGGTATTGTCTCCTCTCTCTCTCTCTCTCTCTCTCTAACTTCTCTTGTTTGCTTATTTCTTTTTTCCCTCGGAGATCACTGATTTTCATTTTCTTTTGTTGTTGTTGTTGTTGTTGTTGTCAGATGTGGATGAATTTTACGCCCTTTGTGATCCAGGTGATGCGTAATTGTTTGCATTTGATTTCCTTGCAAAGTTTATTATTTCTCTAAATGTTCATTTTCTTGCTGCTGGTGAATTTAACAAGCCTTCGATGTATAATGAATTGAGAAAATATTTCTTAATATGGCTAATGACGTAGTATCGGCAATTGCTTCAGATTGGATGCTTGTTCCTTGAATTCGAAACTTAATTTTTGTGATCTTGATCTTGCATTGAGATCCTGGGAATGTTCCTTTTTCCGTACACTTATGGTATCTTAATTAGCCAGTGACTGATGCATGTTGTAATTTATTGATTTATGCTCTTGTCTAGGCATGCAAAGTTTCACACTGTCTGATATTATTAAGTTCTCTGAAAGCAGGAATTTACTATCAATATATGACGCCTCATATATTTTTCACCTTGATTTGTTCAGATAAGGAAAATTTGTGTCTGTATGGACATCCCAATGAAACATGGGAAGTGGTTCTTCCAGTAGAAGAGGTTCCACCGGAGCTTCCTGAGCCTGCACTTGGAATCAATTTTGCAAGGGATGGCATGAACAGAAAAGATTGGCTGTCTCTAGTGGCTGTACATAGTGATTCCTGGTTGCTCTCGGTGGCTTTCTATCTTGGATCAAGGCTTAAGCAAAACGAAAGGTAAACCCTATTCTTTTGATTTTTTGCTTGCAGATTATAGGTCAGGGTCTGCTCAATGATATATTTTGAATCCTGCATTTGTCAATGATGTTTGTGAACTTCTAAGACTCATTTAAATTTACTTTCTTTAATGTTTCTTCTGGGATTATTTGCAAATGCTGTCTGCAACAAATAGGTTATAGGTTTATGGCAGAATACTCGAGCAATTTTTTATCAACCACGCTAATTTCTTTGGTTTTCTCCTTTATTAACTATGTTACTGCCTGAATAATTGTGGAAGTTGAAGAGCTACTTAACTGTTTGTTTTATGTTATTATGTAATGATGTTATGTTCTGCAAAATCATGCACTAACTCCTTTCGTCTTACTAATCATATAATGACAGAAAGCGTTTATTTAGCTTGATGAATGATCTTCCCACTGTCTTTGAAGTTGTGACAGAATGGAAGCCTGTCAAAGAGAAACCTAGTGTAGATAGTGGAAGCAGATCACAAGGAAGCGCTAAGGTTAATGTTGTTGATCATGTTTTTTTAATAACTCATACTGAACTTTTTGTGCATAATTCTCTCATGGGGTTCAGTGCAATGAATTCTCCGGATGGGATTGAAGGATTTAATCCTCGTCTGTTATCGGTTTTTTTTGGGGAAAAGAGCTTCTGATCACATAAAAGAGATTTAACTTGACATATCAATGTCATGTCTTCTTAAAGAACTTGAAGCAGTTTAACAAATTGTTTTAAGCTTCTGAGTACCTCTTAACTTGATACTCCTCTATTCTAGAGATCCAATGATGGGCAGGTGAAAAGCAATCCTAAACTTGCCAAACAGAGTATCGAGGAGGATGTCGACGAACATAGCAAAACCCTCTGTGGTAGCTGTGGTGAAAACAGTACAGATGAGTTCTGGATTGGCTGTGACATATGCGAAAGGTGGTACCACGGAAAGTGCGTAAACATAACACCTGCTAAGGCTGATTGTATCAAACGATACAAATGTTCATCTTGCTGCATGAAGAAATGCAGGCAGTAGTAACAAAAAGGCAGACGAAGCCCCGAAGAGCTCAAGTTCCGAATGATTCAAGTGACTGATGAAGCGTAGTATCAATATTTCCTTTATGTATGAATTTGTAGTTAATATTGTTTACTTTAGAATGACTATCTCAACCCTATCCCATATGAGTCTTGGAACTTGAAGATCCATTCTTCTACTTGTATTTCTAATTGTCACAGAAGCATGTTCCTATGCTATCTTAGCAGAAGAAACATTCAAAACTACTCGCTGATTTCAGTGCCACAAACTGAGCTAATCTAATTTTGTCATTTATTTCAAACTCCCTCATGGGCAGGGCAACTTATGGGCTCACTTAAACCAATTTCATCAAGCCCAATTTTTCTAAATTCAGTCCAAGGGATAGAAACGAGTTGGGCTTCTACGCTGGTTGGTGAGCCCAATTTCATCGAGCCCATCTTTTCTAAACTGAGTCCAAGGGATAGAAACGAGTTGGGCTTCTACGCTGGTTGGTGAGCCCAATTTCATCGAGCCCATCTTTTCTAAATTGAGTCCAAGGGACAGAACCGAATTGGGCTTCTACGCTGGTGGGTAAGCCCAATTTCATCGACCCCAAATATTTTAATTAATTCAATATCCAAAACTGTTATAATGGAAACCCATTCCGTTGGGCTTAGTTGGGCTTCCTGGTGGCCCACTCATGAAGCCCAAATACTCGATCATAAATAAAATAAAAAGAAAACAATTTCTTGTTTTATTAATAGAATACATAAATTAGAAGTCAAATATTTAAATAATTAAATTGCAGCTGAATAATTATTAAATCACATTTGTAGACTTAGGAACTTAATACATATAAATGATATAACAAAATTGAAATATATAATCTTAAATGTCACAAAAATTGGAATATTGCGGAAAAAGATGTGCGAAATGGACTATGTCAATTTTTATTTTATTTTTAAGATTTCAACCTCATCAATTTAGGTTAGCTAGAGATGAATTTTGTGGCTTCAAAAATTGGGAGATTTTGCATTTAAAACGTGCGTTTTGACTGCACCCCACGTGGGAGGCACTCAAACCATGAATTCTACCGACTAAGATTGATAAATTAATTAACTTAATTTTTTTAATGATTTTTTTTTTAAAATAATACAATATTGAAGTATTTATCAATGCTACTTTTATATTTAATCATCATCTCTTTATGTGTTTATTCGAAATAACCATCGTTACATCATAACAATCTAAGTCAACTACTAGTTGATATTATCCACTTTGACCCGTTACATATCGTCAGCAGCCTCACAGTTTTTAAAACACGTTTACTAGTAAAAGGTTTTCATACCATTATAAAAAATATTTCGTTCCACTCTCCAACCGATGTGGGATCTCACAATCCATCTCCTTTGAGGGCTCATCATCCTCGCTAGCACACCATGTTAAGAAGGGAACAAAGCATTTCTCACAAATGTATGAAAACATTTCCCAAATCATTCGTTTTAAAACTGTAAGATTATCGCGTTTTAATCAATTTTGAAAATTAATATCTTGTTTGATAACTATTTAATTTTTTGTTTATTTTTCTTTAAAATAAAATTCATAAACACCCACCAATCCTTTTTGTAAAAATTCGTAATCAAATAGATGGCTAGAATTTAACTATTTCATCAATATTTTGTCAAACGATAATAAGAAGATAAGAACAAAATCGTTCTTGAATATAAGATAAGAATAAAATCATTATCGAATAGACCTAAAGTATTGAAATTTTATACGCTTCTTTCTATCAAATTTACGATAATCTATCATTTTAACCGTTTCTATGTCGAAAGTAATATCTAAGATTATTGCACATCAACTCAAAACGGGGAATAGATTCTAAATTGACAGCGGACAATTCAAACAGGTTTAGAACCCAATAAGAAACTTGAACATTAACTTATAATTAACACAACATACAAGCATTAATTAACATTATTATTAATTATAATTAAGTGGATTAAATAGACTGTTCTTGTTGTAAAGTTCCACAAATACCCCTCTTCCTAATTTGAAGTCTATATTCATCAAAGGTCATAGGTGGAAAAAGGGCTGGCCTTTCTTCAGTCACAAGCACTTTGGCTGGCTCAATAATCAAATCACTTCTCGGGTTGTAGAAGAACGCCAATGACACTCGATCCTTGTTTGAATTTACGATCACTCTATGATTCACACTTTTGTATATCCCGTTGCTCAACACCTAATAACATACCACCATTACTCATTTTTACGAATAACATAGTGAACAATTTTAGATATAATGTTACGAGCCTGAGTAGAGAAAGATTCAAACCTGAATTTGATCAGCGACGTTTACAATCAAAGCATTAGGGATAGGGTCGATAGTGATCCAATCGTCTCCTTTACGAACTTGGAGGCCAGGGACGTTGTGGTCAGGCAAAAGAATGGTGATGCCGCCCGGGTCGGAGTGAGGCGAAAGGCCTAAAGTCAGGTCAGGTTGAGGGCACTTTGGATACATATTGGCCCTCATGCAAGCTCCTATTCCTTCTTCTCCTCCAAATGCCTTTAATAAGTACTCTTCTTCAAGCCCTAATCCCATAGATAATCCCTTCATCACTTTCTCACATAGCTTCACCATCTCCTTCCCATATTCTTCTATCAATTCCCTACACACAAATAAAACCCTAAAACGTCATAAACGTATCGAGTTTGTCTCCCGCATGTTGATCATTCATCACATCATACAATAAAGATACGAAAATTTGAATTTGTGTCGTTTCTGTTAAGGTTTAACCAATTGAACTACGCTTAAATTGGTTTCGAAGAAAATGTTTATAAAAATATAAGAACATTTCAGGGTGGATCCAAGAACATTGGAGAAAGACACGAAGATAAAATTTGACAAAGTTTGAGTTTGTAACGAACCCTTCTTTTAAAAATGACTACCGAAAAAATTGATACCAAAGACATTAATTTTTATTCAAACTGTTAGATGAAAACGACTCTCCACAATGGTATGATATTGTCCATTTTGAGCATAAACTCTCGTGGCTTTACTTTGTGGTTCCAAAAAGGTCTCGTACCTGGAGATAGTATTATTTAATTATAAACTCATGATCATTCACTAAATTAGCTGATGTGGGACTTTCTTCACCTACATTGGGACGGGTGCATTTTTAGTGTCGTAAAATGAGAAGAATAGGTAAAAACGTACTTGGATGGAGGAAAAGCAGGCCACTTGGCTGTGTTTCTGAGGGAAACAGGCAAATAATTAATGAAAAAGTAATCACTCCAATCCAAAATCGCCCCCTTTTCAATCCCCAACCGGCTGCCATATCCTTCATAAGTGGTCGGCGAATTGGCATATTGTCTCTTCAAATCCAACGGCTGATGAAAAAACTGCGTCCACTTATCCTTCAAACACTCCATCATCTCGCCGTTGATTCCATGGTTTATTACATGAAAAAATCCCCACTCTTTACAAGCTTCCGCCATCGCCGTAACCTCCGCCGCACTCTGCAGCTTTTCCATGTCCACCACCGGAATATTCCTCCAAACATTTCTCTTCACGGCGGCACCACTCGGCCTCTGTGATGGTGGCTTCACGTACCTCACTGGAATCGTTCGTATTCCACTCTCCGCCAGCGACTGCACACACACCACCGGCTCCGGCCAACTCCCAAGGCAGCTCATTTTCTTATAATATCTCTTGTGGATTTTAAAGGCTCTTCATTACTGCAAGTATTTATAGGGGAAAAAAAAAGCAGTACACGTGACGAAAATGAAAATTAATAATAATAAAATATATATATATATATATATATATATTATTGTGTCTATTAGCTCATTTCGGCGCCGTGAAATTTTTGCTTTACTTCAAACTAAATTAAAAAAAGAAAAAAAAACACACACACATGTATTCCGATTTGACTTCTTCTATCTCGTCCTTTAAAAAATAATATTTTATTTCTAATTAACATTTTCTTAAATTAAATTACTAATTAATCACGAGTATAAAATAATAAAATATCACTTAAATGATTTAATTTAGTATACCCGGGTCGGACTCGGAGCTGGTGAAAATGATCCGACGAAACCCGACAATAAAAGGGCGACCGTTTATTTTTGTTTGTAAGCGGAAGGCAGGGAGAGGAAACGTTTAACGTTTGTAGTGTCGTTTCAAGTGGGGTCAGTTCGGAGGCAACTTTTTTTTTGTCTACTTTTTCGACATGTCGGCTTGTAATTAGTTACTTTTATAATCATTATTATAACTCCTCGTTTGTTTTGTTTTCTTTTTTTCCTTACCCACTTGTTAAATTTACTATTTTAAGAAATACTTTAAATTATTATTATTATTATTATTATTATTTACTTTAAATTATTGAGGAATTTGAATAAAATCGAAATCTAAAAAGGTTGATGGAGTGGTGCTTAATAATAGGAGAAAATAAGTAGAAATCTAAATAAATAAATAAATAAGAAGGATTAAGTTTGGCCGACATCAAGGAGACTGGTCAGTGTTCGAACACGTGCCAAATATTGGCCAGAAAAGGAATAACGCACGTGACCAAGCATTTACCCAGTGGTCAAGCTCCACTTCCATCCTACTTTATTATTTATTTTATATTTTCAACTTATACATCTAATTTAACCTAAAATAAAGTCAATTATCCTATTTAATATTTAAATTCGTAAAATTATAGATGAAAATTTCAACCAAATGTCGGGTTGATATTTAGAGAGAGTTTTTTTTTTTTCTTTGCCAATGTTGATTTTAAATTTTTTTTTAATTAAAATAATATTAAATTTTTAAAATTTTGATTTTTTAGATGGATTAATTCATTCTCCATTTGTGACAAATTTTCTAGGCATGGAATGGGGTTATACATATCCACTCCAAAAAATAAACATATATTTTAATATATTTTATATTTTCACAACATGTTTTAAATGTTTTATAATGTATGGACTTCATTAAAAATAAAAAATAAAAAATAAAATAATTAGGTATTGAAAATTTCAGAAGAATTGGGACAAATTTGAAAAAAATGCCACCCATCATTATTTTTTTATATATTAAATTGGAAAATGCATACAAATTGCATAATAATAAAAATTCAAACTAATTAAACAAAACACTTTATATTAAAATTTAATCTAGCTAATTAAATAAATAAAATAGTTAAATTTATTGTCTTTTTATTTGGTTAACCGACCACTTTAAAGTAGTTGAAACGTCGCATTAGAGTCATCAAAAAGATATTTTTCTTGATTAAATCGACATTGATTTTTCACGGCTTCTAGTCTTTGTTATTATTTTCATAGTGTTAAACGGCTACTAAACCAATCCCAATAAAAACTACATATAAAAATGTCAAATTCTCGAAGTCCGTTCACGTCTCATTTCTAACTTTAAATTACCTCAAATGAACGTAAGATTTTAGTTAAAAAAACATTATAATCGTATGAGCATGGATGTTTCATATAAAAGGGTCTCAACGCTTAAGGAGCGTCTTATCATTTTTCTTTCAAGTTGAGGCTCTCTTTTATTGTTTGGGTTGAATCGACACGTTCTTAGATAGCTTCTCAAGACTATTGTTGGCTCGAGATGTTAACTTTTACCTTTATTGTTTGGGTTGAATTAACAGTCGAGGCATGGAAGAGAATAAGAATAGTTCTTTCTACCGGAGTTTTTCACGTTAATTCTCTTTCTAACGTCTCGATTATTTTTCTGTTTATTCCCGTGGTAGAAGTCGGGAAGTTCTTTCTCGACATTTTCTCGCGTCTTAATTTGAGTTTTTGAAGGAACTTTCACAAAGTACGTGTAAATATGAAACTAAAAGTTGTTCTCTTTTCTATTGAGGAATTAAAGCTAGTCATGTTTTAAACTTGTCAAACGTTAAAGGCAACAAAACCAGATAAAACAACATTAATACTATCTATATGAAAACATAAATGAAATATTATCAACTTAAGATCTACTGAGAAAAGAAAGAAATGCAGTTTTAGGGTTTGTCTGCCAATGAGAAAGCAGTTTGAGTTGGAAGCACTTTACTACCTCGCATTGTCGAGGTGGGTGTCGGTCCCCTGATGGTCCAAGTCCTTTTGGTTGGAACATGTGAAAAATGACACAACATTATGAACTCGGTTACCAAAGGGACCATATTTCTTTGTGGTTAGTATTCCAAAAAGAGAACCGTAAATGATTTATGAAATTTGCATATTCAAAAGGTGTATAATTTTGAGATGTCTAATGAAACTCATGCTCGTTCACATTCATATTGATGTTGGTAGCTCAAATTTAATTAGTTGCCCGGTAAAAAGAGACAGAGGCTGAGGCTTCGTAGCCACATCTTGTGTCCTCAAAGTTTAAATTTATATAATTATTAATAAATAATTTTAGAAGTATAAATTAATTTTAAAGTAAATCCACCTATCGATTCTCTTAAACCCAAAATTTTCAATAATGTATATTGTGCATGAACCTTTCACTATCGAATAAAATGACACGTAGACGATTCACACAATAAAATAAGATATCAACTCGGTTGAGGATCTTTTGTTATTTATTTATTTTATTTTATTTTTGTTAAATAATAATGGTAAGTGGTTGAGAAAGTACTGAATAATTATTTTTGCACTCGAAAATATAATAGGAAAAAAAATAGTCATTGAAAGAATAAGAAGTACTGTTTAGGCAACTATTTAAGGTTGTTAGTAGACTCTGTCGTTTCAGACAAACATTCTAAGTTCAGTCACAAAAGTAGCTGAGTTCGGCTTCTTACCAATTATGTCACAACCTGCCTTTTAAAATATTCTCTCAATTAAAAAAAAAAAAAAAAAATAGTGACCATATAAACAATAAAATATATATATTTAACCGACAATTATTGTGGGCCTCCATGGGCTTTGTTTTGTCAACTAGGCCCATGGATCAGTGTCTCGGCCAGAAACAGGAACATAGAAAACACCGAAAACCTTATTTTCTTCTCTCTTTGTGAATATTTTCATTTTTCATTTATCTTATCAATCGACACAATAGAAAAATAAATTCTTTAATGATTCGGTTGTTAATTCGTTAGTGGCCCAATTGGCACACATACTGGGCCTGCATTGATGCTAGTGGGCTTTTTTTTTGTAAGTAGTGATCCATCTTTGCATCAACTTGAAAATGGTGTCGCAACTCATATGTATGTATGGTGTTGCAATAGTACGACTCTCACTCTCACCATTGAGTGAATTAGCTAACTCAAATTTGTGTTATTTTCGACTAGATAACATATACCCAAATCTCTGTTTCCGCTTTGAAAAGAGGATTTTTAAAAACATGGGTAGAGAGATTACCGTACGAGGGTTTGAAAATAATATTGTAAGTTGGCAATTAAGAAAGGCAAAACGTATATATAAGGGTTTAGCATGACATGAGTTTGCAGCCATGGACAACACGCCTTGAACAAGTATGACCTGCTCTCATGATTTTGCTTTGAGCTAAGCTCCCCAAAATACCTCACACCAATAAATAAAGTATTCATTGATTAAAAACTCATAATCGTTCCCTAAATTAGTATCTAACGGTTTGTTTGGTAATATTTTATTATCGAACTTTTAACATTTTAATTAACGACATTTCGTGGCTAAGCTGTCATTTCTTGTAACTTCTCCCTTTGACATTCAACTTAAAAATTAAAATTAAAATTAAAAAAAAAATTAAGAAAAAACTTTGTAAAACAATTATTCCCCAAGAAATTAAATAATGGTCTTTGAAGAATTGATGTCACCACTCGCCACCTCAGCAAGCTGAGTCGCGAGGGACCCATTAGAAATTCCAAGGACGGTCAATGTGAAAGAATTTCTTTTGACCACATCACAGTTTTTACTCCTCAAATACTGTATTAAAGTCGGTTTAAGGACGACGTGTCGTTCAAGAAAACTCCAGATTACTTTTATTCCCAAGTTTGTCTTTTCCACCTTCTGGGTACGTGGCGGGTTTTGAATGGTGCGAATTGCTGACTGTGTGAACAGTGACTTGGAATAAGTCATAGTGTGAACAATATGACCGGTGGGTCCGACAGACTTTCGCTTATGATATCTGCATGTATGCCACGTGGACACACGTGGTAGGCTTTCCCACGTGGGACGTCACAGAATACCGCGTTTCTGATTTTATTAAAACGACATGAATGGAAACGGACCCTCTAAAGGCAATTTTTTAAAATAAATAATACATATTCCTCTTTTTCTTTTCTTTTCTTTGAAAAAAATAATATCTTCCTTTCCATTATTTATTAATGTAATCATAGCAATGGAAAAATAAATAAAAAAGAAAAATCTTTTTCGAATTAAAATATATTAATATAACCATTAAGTTTTTAATTTTTTTTACAATAGTAAAAAAGTAAAATTAAGAAAAAAAGGAAGAAGTTTGTAGAGGAGACGACAAGTCGCATAGAAATTAGAATCAAAGCCTCCAACCTCAACAGGGACGGTGTCGTAAGCCTGACGACGCGCTAACGCAATGGGAACAAATGGGTAAACGAAGAAAACGACAATCCTTCAATAAAGCTGAAAAATATACAAATAATAATAAAACACAATTTAATTTAAATATTATTTTTTTCATTTCCGCGTAAACAGATTATACAACTCAAAAAATAAAAATAAAATAAAAAATAAAATTCCATCGGATTAATTCTTTTTTTTTTTTTTTTTTTTTTGCCCTCTTTTTTACGATTTCACACCTGG